>NC_084895.1:10722500-11022500 GCF_958979055.1 Alnus glutinosa
TATCCTACAAAGATTCATTCTATTGCGAGTGGTTATTTTATTATTGATACACTCAATACTACTTCAATTTTTACCACCGTTGCCAGGGACTGTTACAGTTACAACGTTAAGATTTTTGGATTAAATCTAATTTGATCCATAGTTTAGGACATAGTATATATTAATTTTTAAAGTTTATGTTCTGATTTTTATATTTTAGGTTCAATACTATCTAATTAGGATCAAGGGCATTCTGATTGGGTTCGAGCACAACTTTGCTGCAGCATTGGGCTTGAGTGCAAGTTCCCAGATTAGTAGTACTGTAGGCACTACCCCGCAAACAGCGGTAATACCTGAACTTTTTCTTATTAATTTTTTTAACTATTTTTTGTTTTGTTCTGTTCAGTGAATGTTTGGTTAACGATCGCTTTCATTACCTACTATATTTTGCGATTCAAACATCGATTGTACTCTGAGAAAACTTCAAGCCGAAAAGGGATTCTAATCTGCTCAGAGAACATAACTCTGAGATCATGGCAAAAGAAAGGGAAGAACCAATGTTGCTGAGGGATCACTATATCCCATCCACGTACACTTCTCCGTCCTTCAGTGACCACAAGTTGCAGTCGCTCACTATGAGATCAAGTCCAGTATTATTTAGATGCTCCTATCTTTCTACGGGCTTAATAATGAAGACCCTTACAAGCACCTCGACGAGTTTCTTGAAATCTACTCTACCATCAAGCTATAGGGTTTTTCAGAGGATGCTATAAGGATGCAGCTTTTCCCATTCTCTCTCAAGGATAAAGCAAAGTATTAGTTCAATTCCTTAGAAGCAAATATTGTCACTTCTTGGACTCAACTGCAACAATCTTTCCTCAAGAAGTATTTTCCTATCAAAAGGACCAATCAAATCTGGTGAACTATCACTAGTGAAAATAAAATAATGACTTCTAATAACCAAGTGTGTGCTCGTGTGCAACAAAATATCTTAAATGCGAAAATTAAAAGAGACAAGATATTTGTTGATGAAGTGGAAACTTTGTGAAGGGAAAAACCACTCTAGGGTAGCCAAACCCAGAAAATTCACAATCCAAAGACAAAGCAAGTTACAAAGCACTCGTACTCATAAAACCTATTGCAGTAGTCATACCTTTAACTATAACACGAAGCTCATCGTGAACGTTTCCCAACCAAGTCTCCTACTTGAAGGGGTCTTTGATAAATTCTTTTACCTTAGAGCTGACCCCTACGATAGACTTCACACAAACAATGGTAGCACACACCGGCAAAGGCTAGAGAGCTAGCGGATCTTTAATTCTCCCTAAACACCTTCTCTAAGCACTATGGAATTTTATATTGAATTCTTACAAATAACAAGCCTAGAGTCCTCTATATATAGGCTAAAAGAAAACTTAATTCTGCTCAAAATTGGACTCTGACAAGTTGGCGTCCGGAGGAAAGTTAGCCTCGTCCAAACGGTCTTCTGCGACCTCCTTTCTAGAATAGTACAATTCTTTCCATAACAGGTCCACGTCCGGACTGCTTGGCCGAGCGTCCGGACGGTTTTCGTTGTATCTCATTTCCATGCTCGTAAAGGAAACCCGTAATGTTAGTATTTTGGCCTCATTCTGTGTTTGGACAAAATCACTTATGTGTAAAGATGCTGTAAACAAGGATTCCACTTGTCAGAGCATTTTCAGAAGACTCTGCACTGCGAAAAAGATAGAAGATTTCAGATTCCCTGTCAGCTGTCCGGACGACGTGTCATCCTGTCCGGACGTCCATCTGTCCACTGTTCCATCCTTCCGGACGATGTGTTCATCCCGACCGGATGCCAAACAGACAAGCATCATCCGTTCGGACGACGTATCTTTCCGTCCGGACTCTCCACTGTATCGAGAAGCTTCTGTTCCAGCTTACATCCGTCCGGACCTCTCAGCAGCCCGTCCGGACGTTCATCAGTGATCGATCAACTTCAGATTCTTTCCAAATTCAGAATATGGGAAGATTGATACATCGTCCGGACGATGTGGTTTCCCGTCCGAACGCTCTCATAAATAAGGCAAGAATCGCAATTCAAATATCACCATCCGGACGTCAGTCAGCATTGGTCCGGACGCGCGCTCATCAGTTAAGGAAATTGCAGATTCGACTTCAACCGTCCGGACGTCTGCATCTCATGGTCCGGACTCACGCATAGCAGATATGGAAATTGCGTGTTGAAGAATTACCGTCCAGACGTTCATCCCCCTTGGTCCGGACGCACGAAGCCTTATATGGAAATTACTTGCAACGGACATACGATCGTCCGGACGTCAGTGTCTCACCGTCCGAACGCGGCTCTTAAACGGGAAAGATTTTCAGCAAAATTTTTGGAAAATCCTGTTGCACAATTGTCCGTCCGGACGGCCCGGGTTCACAGTCCGGACGGTGTCCGTACATATAACTGCAGTCGCCCATTCTACACCTCAGCCTATAAATAGAGGCCCATGGGCATTGAGAACTGTAAGAATTCGGTATTGAATTCCACAAGAGCTCAGAGAAGTTCAAGATCCCTCTGAAGCCGTTACAAATGTGTTGCGTTACAACTGAAGTCTATCTTAGAGGTCGGCTCTAAGGTAAGGGATTCCATTGAAGACCCCTTCAGGTAGGAGACTTGGTTAGGAAGCGTTCGTGTTGGGTTACACGTCAGAGAGCAAGGTACGACCACTACATCGGTACATGTGAGTGTTACTATCTTGTATCTAGCTTTGTCTTCTGAATAGTGGAATTCCTGGGTTTGGCTGCCTCGAAGTGGTTTTTCTCTTGATTGAGTTTCCACTTCGTCAACAAAATCTCTGTGTCATTTACTTTCCGCTGTGTTTATTTTTGTTGACACTTTGCGCACACACTTGTCATTTTATTTAGAAGTCAAATTTCAATTTTCACGGAATATTCTGGAATGTTGGATAGCGTCCGAACGTGTTGCCACGTCGTCCAAACATCTTGCAAAAACTTCCCAAATAAGTGTCAACTGAAATCCAACTTTGTGTACAAATTGGAAAAGCTTAACCTAGCGTTTGGACAGTGTTGCCCTAATGTCCGGATGTCTTCAACGCTGAAGCTTCTAGACACTGCAAGGCATCCGGACGCTTTCAAATGCCCGTCCGGACGGTTGCACAGGAACCGGTTAACTGACTTGGATTTTGCATGGAATTTTCATGGACATCTTCTAGAAACTTGTGACCAGTCACATGGCTTGAAATAAACACTGTCCTTAAAAATATGAAGACTTTGAAATGAACCGATCGTCCTATTAAAATGTAACCATTACACAAAATATTTTTTTTCATCCAGAATGTAGCCAACATAAAATACTAACAACTAGTTTCTCCCGGCATGAGGGGGAATTATTTTATGAGACATGGGAACGGATGAAGGACCTTTGCAGAATGTGCCCGCATCACTCTGTCCCTAAGTGGCAGCTTGTGCAATGTTTTTATGGCGGGTTGATTGAACCTCACAGATAGATGGTAGATGCTTCATGTGGACGCACATTTATGTTAAAAAGCGAGAATGAAGCATGGGCTCTATTTGAAAACCTTAGTGAGAACTCGATCCAACTTGCATCATCCAGTCGTAGGACACCTACTACTAAAATTCCACAAGGCCAAAGGTATGTATGCAGTGAGTGATCTGTTGGATGTGACTACCAAGGTAGACACATTATCTAGAAAGCTTAAACAATTCATGGCGACTGGCTTTGCTTCTACCTCAGCACCGTACGCTTACATTCAGCATGAGGCTTGCTCATTTTGCTCTAATCCTTCACACCATGTGAATGATTGTCCTGCAGTCGCCTTGTTTTCTAAAAATTCTCATAAGTAGGTAAGTGCAGCTTTTGCTAGATCAAGTAATAATCTATACTCCAATTCTTACAACTCAAACTGGAGGAACCATCCTAATTTCTCGTGGCAAAGTCAAGGTACATGACCTTCAGCACCACCTCAGGGATTGCACACTCAGGCACATCAGCAGCCCACCAATCAAGCCTTCAATCCATCCTCCAATTACAGATTCTCCTAGTAGCAGTATTAGTGAGCTCCTCCACCTCTTAGAAATTATGCATTGAGGACAAGGCGTTGAATGCTCTTAGCAATCTAGAAGCAAATACTCAGCTGCTGAACTCCCACTCTTAATCCATTGTAAAGTTGGAAACCCAAATCAGGCAGATAGCAAATACACTCAACCGGAGAGCAGGAGGGAAACTCCCTAGCCAACCAGTGTACAACCCATGGGACAATATATGTTTGATGGGAATATAGCTAGCATCTCTCATCATGAGCAAGTCCAGGTCATCACTGTGCTGAGGAACAGAAAAACAGTGGCAACAAGGTTGAGGAAAATAAGGATAAACAAGTTGGACCTCCAAAGAAGCCTACTCTGGCCAATGACAAAAGAGTGATACAAGATGTTCCATTTTCAGACACTCCCACTCTTGACATGCCATATGAACCTAAGGCTCCATTCCCTGAACGCCTCAAAGAATCGACTCAGTTTGGAAAACAAGGAGAGATGATCCAAGACATGCTGGAGATCTTCAGGTGAGTAAAAATCAATATCCCTCTCCTTGATGCTATCAAGTAGATTCCTTCATACTCCAAGTTCCTCAAAAACTTGTGTATTAAAAAATGCAGAACAAGGAATCACACTCCGAAGAAAGTCTTACTTGCAGAGCAAGTCATTTCTCTCCTTCAACACAGCATTCCGCCAAAGTTCAAAGACCCTGGAGCTCCTACAATTTCTTGCATCATTGGAGACCACAAAATTGGAAAGGCCTTCCTCTATTTGGGTGTTGGTGTGAATCTGCTGCCCTACTCAGTATACCTGTAGCTTGATTTAGGGGAATTAAAGCTCACAACGGTTATCTTACAACTAGCTAATCAATATGTCAAGAAACCACAAGGAATCATTGAAAATGTCATAATTTCCAGTGGATTTTATTGTTCTCGATACAGAACTTGTTCCCAATTCTAACAAGATGATCCTAGTTATCCTCGGTCAACCTTTCTTAGCCACAACTAATGCATGCATAAAATGTTGAACGAGGATTATGAAGATAACTTTTGGAAATATAAAGGTCAAACTTCTTCAATGCCTTTCAACATCCACCATATACAAGTGAGTGTTCCTTCTTAGAAATCATAGAAGACTCTATTGAAGGCTCACTGCCCCATCTACTAATGAAGGATCCCTTAGAGGCCTACTTGACTCATTTCAGCATTGAAGACTTCAACATAGAGTAGTGCATTGGCCACGTTCACTCTTTACTTAATACTGTTGTCTCGATCAACTTTTCTCCATGGAAAGCATCTAAGGAAGCTCTGCCTCTGACTTCAAGCATTCCTCGTATTCCTTCTCTGGAATCCCCACCGAAGCTTGAGCTGAAACCTCTCCCTGATAAACTCAAGTATGTCTTCTTGGGTTCGAATGACACTCTTCCAGTCATCATTGCTTCAGATTTACAGAAAGACGAGGAGAGTAGTTTGTTGAAGGTGTTGCAAGAGCATGAGGAAGCTATTGGATGGAGTGGCAAATTTGAAGGGAATTGACCCTTTCATTTGTATGCATCAAATTCATTTGGAGGATGATATTAGATCTTACCATGAAGCATAATGTCAGCTTAATCTGAACATGAAAGAGGTAGTCATGAAGGAAGTTGTCATGTTACTAGATACTGGCATCATCTACCCGATCTCAAATAGTAAGTGGGTTAGTCCGACTTAAGTGGTACCAAAGAAGTCAGGCATCACAGTAGTTGAGAATTATGTGGGGGAGTTAATTCTGCAGCGCACAACCACTGAATGACATGTTTGCATTGATTACCAAAAACTCAACTCCAGCACTAGGAATGGTCACTTTCCACTCCCATTTATCGATTAGATCCTAGAGCATCTTGTTGGCCAGAGCCAATATTGCTTCTTAGACGGCTATTCCAGTTATTATCAAGTGGCCATCTATCTTGAAGATCAGGACAAGACGACTTTCACTTGCCCTTTCGGGACATTTGCTTATAGGTGCATGCCCTTTGGGTTATGCAATACTCCCACTACTTTCCAAAAATGTATAATGGTTATCTTCTCAAACATGGTGGAGAAATTTTGAGGCATATATGGATGATTTTTCTCTCTTTGGACCCTCTTTTGATCAATGTTTCCATAATCTTTCATTGGTTCTTCAACGCTGCAAGGAGACAAATTTGATTTTGAGTTGGGAGAAAAGCCACTTTATGCTTCAAGAGGGTTCTGGGACACATTGTATCCAAAAGAGGGATTGAAGTAGAAAGAGTAAAAGTTGAGTTGATTGGTAATCTTCCCGCCACCTGCTTCGATAAAGCAAATTCTCTAATTCCTCGGACATGCCGGCTTCTATCGCCGCTTCATCAAGGACTTCAGCAAGATATCAAGACCCTTGTGAAATCTTTTTGCCAAGGATGCTACCTTCAATTTTGATGCAACATGCCTCAAAGCATTTGAGAAGCTTCATTCTCTTCTATCTTCTACCCCCATCATGCAACCTTCTAATTGGTTTCTTCCCTTTGAGATCATGTGTGATGCCTCTAATTATGCTGTGGGTGCCGTCCAGGTACATTGTGAAGACAAGCTCCCTCATGTTATCTACTATGCAAGTAAGACTCTCTTGGATGCTCAATTGAATTATACTACCACCGAGAAAGAATTACTCGCAATTGTCTTTGCCTTGGACAGATTCCGCTCCTATCTTTTGGGTTCCAAGATAATTGTTTATTTTGACCATGTTGCTCTAAGACATTTGTTGACCAAAAAGGAAACCAAGCCTGTTTGATTCGATGGATACTCTTATTACAAGAGCTTGATATGGAAATACGGGACAAGAAGGGTAGCGAGAATGTCGTAGCCGATCACCTCTTCCAGATTCTTCTTGAGGCATCTCATCCTAGTCTAGTTAGTGACTCATTTCCAAATGACCAGCTGTTTGAGATTACTCAGAAAGAGCTGCCTTGGTATGCCGACATTGTCAATTACCTAGCCATAGATAAAATTCATTCTCATTGATCCAAACAAGAAAAATATCAATTTTTCAAGCAAATCCGGTCTTACTTTCGGGAAGATCCTAAGCTCTTCAAATACTGGGCTGATCAGATCATCCGTCGCTGTGTTCCTAAGAGCGAATTTCATAGCATCCTCAGGTTTGCCACACTTTGGCTTATGGAGGAAACTTTAGTGCTATAAAGACCGCAGCTAAGGTCTTACAGAGCATATTCTTCTAGCCGCCCTTGTTCAAAGATGCTTATAATTTTTGTCGGGCATGTGATAGATGCCAATGCCTCAGAGCAATGTCCCAGAGGGATATGATGCCTTTAAACCCCATCTTGATTATTGAAATCTTTGACGTTTGGGGAATCGACTTGATGGGACCTCTTCCACCTTCTTTCAGATGTGAGTATGTTCTGGTGGTGGTGGACTATGTTTCCAAGTGGGTAGAGGCTGTAGCAACCAAGACCAATGATCACAAGGTTGTTGACAAGTTCGTTTATGCAAACACCTTTAGTCAGTTTGGTGCACCTTGAGCTATCGTCAGTGACAGGGGGAAGCATTTTTGCAATCGGTTTTCCAAAACCCTTTTACTCAAGTACTCAGTCACACATAAAGTTGTTACACCCTACCATCCTCAAACAAGCAGCCAAGTGGAATTATCCAATAAGGAAATCAAGCACATTCTAGAGAAAACGGTTTAGCCAGACCACAATGATTGGTCCTTGTGCCTCAATGATGCACTTTGGGCTCATCGTACAGTATTCAAGACACCGATTGGCATTTCACCTTACCGGCTTGTTTATGGAAAAGCATGCCATCTTCCTGTGGAAATTGAGCATAAGACTATGTGGGCCATCAAGCAGTTCAACTTTGATATGCAATTGGTTGGCTTTCACCAGAAACTGCAGTTGAGTGAACTTGAAGAACTCCGAAATGATTCCTATGAGAGTGCATGGATTTACGAAGACAATGGCCTTTCATGATCTTCACATTCGTCCTAAGACCTTTGTCCTCGAGCAGAAAGTGTGGCTCTTTAACTCCAAGCTCCAACTCTTTCCAGGTAAGCTCTGATCTAGATGGGATGGCCCATTCATTGTCACTTCAATTTTCTCTCATGGAGTCATATAACTTCGGGACCCGAGGAATGATATCCTCCTCAAGGTCAATGGTCAAAAATTGACGCTCTACATAAAGGGCATTAAGCATACTATTGATGAGGAATCCGTCGACTTGGCAGATCCCATCTATCTTGATTAATTGAGTCATCTCACCATCAAGCTAGCAACGCAAAACATTAGCATCTCACTATGGAGATACTGCATGTCTCATTTCCTCTCCTTTTCTTTTTATTTATTTGTTGTTGTCTTTTTCTTTTTACTGTCGTTTTTCTGATATTTTTGTCCGGCTGAAGACGTTAAACTTAGTGCTCGTGGAAGGCAACCCATTTCATAACATTTTTCTTTTGTTTTACTTTTTGGGGCAAGTCAGTTTTTCTTAGGATCAAGTGCATGTCTAACTGTGCTCGAGCACGTCGAGCACAGTAGGTTGCACCTTGGTAACTCAATTCCCAACTCGGGTAAGCTTTGGATTCTCTCCTTGGTGCCACCCAGCCCTTTGCTCTTCCAACTCTAGGGTTCATCGTACTACAGGCCCCACGCCCAGTAGGTGTTTGATCAAGCGCCCCAACCAGTGTTAATCATGCATACCACTCGGGCCTCAACTTCTCGTTCCTCTGACAACCTAAGCAACTTCATGAATGGTGCATGAAGACATCGAGCACTCAACCCTGAGACTCACTTCATGATCATGGAAGAATTCAAGCACTCTGAAGCTACAAGGCGGGCTATCCAGGAGTTCATGTAACGCCTAAGAAATATATATATATATACACAACTAATATATAATACAACTAGAAAAGAAATAACTATTCTGATCGATTGCGCTCGATCCCTAGAGTTCGGCGCTCGAGCGACATAGAATTACAGAGTGCAGAATCACGTAACACCTGTATTCCAATTTTTAGCAAAATAATGATTGCCTAGTGATATTTTCTTCTCCATGCACAAACCCAGTTCTTGGGTGTTTAGTTTCTAACTACCCAGAAGTCCAAACCAAACTAATTAAACGAACCTCTTAATTCTAATAGTTAGAAACCTAGTTTCCTTAAAATGGAAACTTAACTTACACTTAGTTAAAGATAATAGATATTAAGTTGTGATGATTACTGCTAATGACTCACCACCCAGCTCATCGACCACTTGCAAGCACCCCAGCCACGGATGAATTTAACCCAAACTCATCCAACCCTTTAGCACTTCGATAAAGAGAAGGCATGCAACGATCGTTCTTCTCATTTTTCTTTGTGAACGAAGTGCAGCAAACTCTCAAACTCTCTTTCTCTGTGACTATTTCTTCTCGGTCCTTTACTACCAAAAAAAAAAAACCCAGAAGAAAATCCTCTCAAAACTCTCTCTCTCTCATTTGGCTAGTACCTGGAAAATAGGAAACAAAACTAGAAACTATTTATCTGCGTCTCTTCTCTCAGTTTTGTGCAAAAAGACAGTAGACCATATGATGACACCTATATATGACTAAATTATATACACCTATATGTACATCATTTTTCCGCATCAAAATATTAGTATTTTCATCTCATTGGAATTATGCTTAATAACTCTTTAACTAAACCTTTTTTACTTGGCATAATAATGAAGGCAAAATCCCTCAATTTGTGAAAACTTATGTCTACAATTCTAGAAATGATTAATGTTGCTTAAGGCCTTTTTACTTAACAAGTTTCATAATGGTTTATTTACTAAGTCTTAGTCTTACGCAATATTTTCATTTCCTCATTAAACAACTCAGTGTTTGCAACTTAGCAAGTTACCCGTATCTAGGCAGGAAATTCACTAGGATGAAAGCGAATGACTTGTAGTAGTGGGTTTTTGGGTATTCGAGTTAGAAATGATAATGAGAAACTCTGGGGTCTGTAATTAATGATAATGTTAAGGATAAATTATATTAGGGAAAACTTCAATTTACCCCAATGAAGTTGTCACCGATTTGCAATTCTACCATCAATGTTTCAATTTTGTTAATTGCACCCCATTAAGTTTCAAAAAATTTTAATTTAGGGAATTCGTCCAAATCAACCGTCTGACTTAACGAAATTCGCCCCACGTGCATGTTAGTGATGTAAACGGACGAGAATACCCTCATTTTTTTAGCTGTTCTTTTTTCTCAAATACCAATAGAACCTAACCCCGCTCATGCCCTTATTTCATACTGGTTTAGATTTCCTGAGAGATCAAGAGAGGAGAGAAGAGAAAAGAAGAAGAGAAAAAATTGGGGAGAAGGGTAGGGTTTTGCCCATAGCTATTTGAAGGAGACGATGGATGGCTCGAAGCAGGGCTCATCCGGCGACCCAACAGCCAACTCCAATGGGGACTCGAAGGAGAGGATGGATGCAAGCTCGGAGTCCACCCAGATTGTTGCATTGTTTTCACGGCAACGAATATGCTATTGCAAGCGGCCTATGAACGTGAAAACAGCACACACCAGAAAAAATTTAGGAAAAAAGTTTATGGGTTGTGAAAATTGGAAGGCAAGTGCTAATTATTCTCTTCGATTTTAGGGTTTCATTATACATTTGGGTGATCAAAAAATTGTAGGGTTTTTTATGTGTTTTTTCCAAGCTTATAGTATGATTTTGTTTGGGGTTTATAAAACTGAGTTAATCACTTCGAATTTTGTTACGATTTTCAAAATTTTAGGGTTTCGTCTTTGTTGAAATTTTTAAAGTGTCTATAGAAATAATTAAAGAATGTGATTTGGGTTTTTGATACTGCAATAGTATTAGCTTTGTCATCCCAATTCTATTTCACTTGTGCTAAAATATTGATCCTTTTGATATGTAGATGGACCTAGTATGTCAACTTTTGAAATTTGGTTTGTGTTGTTTTTTGGCAGATTAATAGGGATTGTGGTTTCTTTGAGTGGATTGATCCCAAAATGTGTGAACATAGTAAGAGAGTTGTCAATCAATTGTTTGAGTGGCATGAAGGTTTGGTGGCAGAAGCTAAACAATGTGAAGGCATGGTTGAAGTAAAAGTTGGGAAGGTGAAAGCCGAATGGAGAAAGAAGTTGAGGCTGTAAACATCGAAAATCTTCAATATCGTAAAGAAATCGAGATTTAGGATATCAAACATGGAGCAATGAAGAAGAATTACCATACAATGCTCGTGTGTTCATGGATTATGTTTGCACTGTGCTTTTTCTTCAAATATGCAGCCCAAAACCAGCAGGGTAGTACAATTGGTCATTTGAGGTTGCCATGATGGATGCAAGCGTGGGTGGATCAGTGCATGTTTTTTGTTGAAAGTTTGTTTTGTGTTGTGGTATCAAACACTCACAATTTTTTTAAGTGATGTGTCAAGTTGTTTTGTGATGTGCTTTATGTCAACTGAATTATTTTGAAAGAAATCCGATTGTGCTCTATTAAATCTGAAATGCACAAATACATGGGCTACCAAATTTAACCAAATCATTCCAAGCCAAACATTCCAAGCATGTCACTGTCAAAGCACACAACCTGTGCACATAAATGGACTGTGTTACACAAATTGTGCACATAAACTGCTGTACATTCCAACTGCATATCAAAATACCAACATTCCAACTACATTTAAAGTGCAAAAAACAATCCAACTGCATATGCATGTCAAAAGACCAACATTCCAACTACATTTAAAGTGCAAAAACAAATTCAACTACCTGACATGTGCATTAAACAAAAGACCAACTGCACAGTAGACCAAATTCAACTAGCTGACATGTACATTAAACAAAAGATCAACTACACAGTACACCAAATTCAGCTACATGACATGTGCATTAAACAAAAGACCAAATGCACAGTAGATGGGTATCAAATACATGACAAACATTTAAAATGTTGTCCATCAAAAAACTTTCAAATGACTGTCTATGAAATTATATCTTCCAATCTAGCCTCCTTCTATTACTTTTCTCTTCAGCAATTTGAATTGCTTTTTCAACAGTTACAACAACACGTTTGCCTTTGGTTGCCGCATCAACTGTTGGATTTGCAACAGTTCCAACTCTATTTGGATTTGCACTACCTATGCTTGCAAATCCACCACCTGTGGTTGCAGGGCCACCTCCTCTTGATGCTGCCCCACTGGTTCCATCACCTCTAACTGCATGTCCACCTCGAGTTGCTGCACCTCTTCTTGTTGCTACCCCACTGGTTCCACCACCTCTGACTGCATGTCCACTTCGGGTTGCTGCATATCCTCTTGTTGTTGCCCCACTATCTGACCCACTCTCAGTTAGATCAATATGTATGGTGGGTTTGGATACACTAGTCTAAAAAATACTTTTGACCCTTTCAGACTGTCGGGTCCTTTAACCAATCGCAAGTGTTGGGACCAGATTTTTTCTTGCACCCTTACACCAATAACAAAACACAATAGCATTTCTATAAGCATAATATACAAAGGAAAAAACCAAAAAAAAAAAAAAAAAAAAAAAAAAAAAAAAAAAAAAAAAAAAAAAAACACCACAGAAATCAATGATAATAACAGTGCTGGTACCTTTTGACTAGCACCACCTCTGGTTTTGGGATGTGCACGAATGTTGGAGCTAGTACTTTGTGTCTGCACAGAATAAATAACAAAAGGTGTAAGCCAATCAGTTTGCATGTAGTGCACAATAACAACAAGGATAATAAATACAATAACAAAACGCAATAGCATTTTTATGTAAGCATAATATACAAAGGAATAAAGAAAGAAAAAAAAAAAAAAAAAAAAAACACCACAGAAATCAATGATAATAACAGTGCTGGTACCTTTTGACTGGCACCACATCTGGTTTTGGGATGTGTACGAATGCTGGAGCTAGTACTTTGTGTCTGCACAGAATAAATAACAAAATGTGTGAGCCAATCAGTTTACATGTAGTACACAATAACAACAAGGATAATAAATACAATAACAAAACTCACACTTGCTGGAGGTGAGGTAGGCAACTCTTGACTTAATTGACTCCTATTCATTGGACATGCCCTTTTTTGTGCTCTTTGCCCTTACATTTGGAACATTTCATCCTTGCTCCAAACTTCCTAATTCTGAATTTATTTTGCAGATCTCTACTTTCATCAACACCCCTTTTTCTTAACTTTTTTGATCTACCCAGGGTCGCTCTAGCCACTAGGTGCTCCAACATGTCATGCTAGGTTTTTATCCATTGCTCTTTACTGGGCATTAGATATATAACTGGGTCGTATGCTTTCTTGTACATCTCCAAAGAATAGAAGTCATCAACATAATCTACTGCATCCTTACAACTATGTCATATAGCAGCACATGCATACACACATAGGATTCCAGTCATTTGCCAAACCTTACAACCACATGTTCTTCTCCTCATGTTCACCACAAATTGTTTGCAAGATTGACCAGTCACTTCAAACATGTCATCAGCAACATATAGGGCAACACAGCCATTGATTTATAAACTAATGCCTCCAACTTTTTTCCAATTTTAGGAGTTATCTTTCCAGTCAGCTTTTGAATGCCCTCCCTCTTAGCTTGATATCTCTGCATCAGTTTTCTCCTTATCATCTCCAGCATGGTCAAGATAGGCTTATCACGAGACTTTAAAATGTAAGAGTTAAAACACTCACAAATGTTGTTCTGCAAAAGGTCAAACTTTGTATCCTCAGTAAATCGTGCTCTCGACCATGCACTTAGGTCAATTTTGTTCAAGTACTCAAAGGCATCACTGTTTATATTCTTCAGCTCATCCATTACACTCATAAAATCCCCTTCAGCGTATGCAAAAGCTGCAGCCCATAACTTCTCCTTCAAGGCCACTCCTCGATGCCCCTCGATGTCCCTGAAGTTGGGATATAAGTGCCTGACACAAATCTTGTGATCTACATTTGGAATGACCTCGTCAAATGCTGGCATTAGCCTTTACAAAAATGATAACAATATATTAAATTGAGATTGTACAACATTGTAAATAAAAAATGAATGAAGTGCAAGTAAATAAAAAATAAATGAAGTGTAAGCATGTACCATAACTTACCTTCTATTGAACTGAAATAAATGTTGGCTTGCTATGCCGCTCATGGTGTCCAAGATCGGACACTAGGGTTTCCAAAAACCAGATCCAACTGTCCTTGGTCTCAGCTTCGACTACAGCATAGGCAATTGGATACATATTATCATTGTCATCTCGTCCAACCACAGCTAGGACTTGCCCCTTAAATGGTCATTTAAGGAAGCACCCACCCACCCCTATAACAAGTCTACATCCTTCCAGAAAGCCCTTCTTCATGGCCGCCAGGGAACAATACATTCTTAGAAACTTTGGATTGACCTCAGGCACTGGCCTATCCACTTTCATCACAACACAACTTCCCGGGTTGGTTGATCCCAATGTCTCACAATAGTTCCACAACTTCACGTATTGAAGCTCATGCTTTCCAAAAATCTTTTTATTAGCCTTTGTTTTTGCCCTATACATCATGCTTGGATTTACATCCACCCTCCATCTTTCTTTCACTTCATGCTGAATCACACCTAAAGGCATGTCGGGCTGAACTCTAAACTTGTCTATGAGTTTGTCAGCAATCCAGGTTGATGTCACAATTGAGTTCTTAAATTGCCTGCAACACAGATGTTCACTTTGCATAGACCTTATCTGAAATGTCTCGTCATCAGGCAGTTGTCTGGCATATACTCTATAATTACAATTTGGTTCCTTACACACAACTATACATTTTTATCTCTCATTCCTTTTAAATGTGATGTCCTTCCCCCTTTTAAGATTGAACATCCTAACAGCCTCCCTGAATATCCGTATATTTGAGAATTTCATCTATAGTTCCAAAACTGGATCCCCCATGTTAACTGCATGGAACTAAGACCCTGGAGCGGAGGTTATTTCACATTCTTCATCACTAGGTACTGGTGAGACAAGAATGTCACTTCTACCCATATCAGAGTTATAGCCATCATCAACAGCTTCAGTGTGGTCCCCATCATTTTCACTATCATTATCACTACCCTCTTTACTACTCTCTTCACTACTCTCGACCCTAGGATTATCAGGTTGTACATTAGAGGGTCCAGTACCCACACCAACATCAACATCAACATCAAATAAGGCTTCATCATCACTAAGCTTATCTACCCACCAAGGATCATCAAAATTAACCATCCATCTGTATTCATCATCCTCTTCACTATCCTCTTCATCACCCCCTTCATTCCCAAAAGACACAATGTATAATTCCAATATTACATGCCCAGTATGACAAGCAAACAGTGAAAGCACATCATGGTCTGAAATAATTAAATACAAGCCATCAACAAGACTCTTCCCAAGATCTTTAAAATACATTAAATCCTCTGACCTATACCCATATTCCTTACATATACCTTCAATTTTAAAATATGATAATTTATCAAGGTCAACCTTCTCGTGATGCACTTCAACTTCACCACCTGCATACACACGACTAAACCTCCGGTCGAACCTACCCCGATAATGAACCTCAACCACCAATTCACTACTTCCCATCCTATGAGGTCAATGATATAAAACACAATAAGCCACATATGTAATGGAATTAAATAAAAGGGAAGAGTCTTGATAACATCAACCAATACATATATGCATTTTAAATCCTTTGGGGACCACCTACGGTTTTTACACCCACATGTCACCAACCAACAAAACACAAAGCATCATATTTTGAAGCAGCCAAAACAAAAGTTTAAAACAAGAGTCTTTATAACATCAACCAATATATATGCATATCAAATCCTATGGGGACCACTACGGTTTTTACACCCACATGTCACCAACCAAAGCAAAACACAAAGCGGCACATGTCTAACAAAAACCAAATACACGGACCCAGTAAAGGCAAAGCACATAGACCCAACACCACAGAAATCAGTAATTGTATAAACCTTAAACAAAACACACGAACCCAATAAGTGAAACCAACTTTTGAGCTTGAAAAAGACACACCCAATCATTGAAAGCAAATTCCGTAGCTAAAAGAAATGCATAATAAACTAACTTCAAAAGGAATTTGATATTCCATAACAAAATACGACGGAATCTCAAATTGCACAAAACCCTAATTTGAAAAGATGAGTCTTTTTAACATACCTTGAAAAAAAAAATCACTTCGGTTTAATCACGAAACTTCCACCAACAGTGTCGATTTTCGTTTTGCTAGTTGAAGAAAACCCACACAGGATGGCGAAATCACGAAGGCCGAAAAGAACACGAACGGGGTGTGTTTAAACCCTAAAGAACACGAACGGGTCTGTGCCTTTCGGCTCTAACTTTTAAAAATGATGGCTTTTGTTCATCTTTTTTAATATAAGTGTAAAAGACACACGTGCACGACTTTTCTTCATCTGTTGAGAAGTAAGGGCATTCTCGTCCGTATACATCACTAACAAGCACGTGAACAGCATGTGAGGCGAATTTCGTTAAGTCAGACGATTGATTTGGACGGATTCCCTAAATTGAAATTTTTTGAAACTTAATGGGGTGCAATTAACAAAATTGAAACATTGGTGGTAGAATTCCAAATCGGTGACAACTTCATGGGGGTAAATTGAAGTTTTCCCATTATATTACAAATCTCAGGGTCATGTTTCTCCGCTTTCCGCACTATTTCCACTCTCATAAGTTGTTATGGATAATTCCATCAAACAGTTACCAGTTAATTGATCTGGCTACCGTCCATCACTAGCAGCCCGACCAAGTTTGACCTCGAGTGGCCCACACCACTAGTGAAGTCCGTCTATAGTGACCATCACTCAAGCATGGTTGCGCTGGTCACAAAAAACATTGGATCCAAGGCTAACTATAAAAATAAACATTTGATCATAGAGCACAACCTATATTATAATAAGCTCATGGACGTTATCTCGTACGTACCGGTGTATCATGTCATACGATACAATTTAATATTCACTATCTTTTACATGCATGCTTTTCATAACTCATCATGATTTACATGCGATCTTACCCAATACTTAACTGCATTTTTAAAAATTATATTTTCATATCACTAATTTTAAGTTACACTTTTTAAAATTACAAACGCAAAAGGATCGTAATAAACAAAGCCATAATTTATGTTTGTTTTGTGCAAAAGAGTTGGTAGTTACAATAACAAACTGTGTAAGTGATTACACAAATGATTCCATGGCACTGTCTTGAGTGAAAATTGGATATGCACTTGGCATAGATTTATTTATTAAATATCTAATTTCTCAAATACTCATTTATCTGTGCCTATGCATAGTTGGTCGGTCGATATTTGAATATCTAATTATTCATAGATTTAAGATTTACATGTGCATTATAGTAGTGTTTCCTGCACAATAAATGTAAACACTTTATATAATAACGCTAACGTGAAAATGAATTTTTTTTTTTTTGTGAAAGAAACATTATTCTTTTTTTTTTAAGTATAATTGCACCATTGGTCCCTGTGGTTGGCCTAAATTACAAATCACTCATTCTGGTATCAAAATGAATTCAGAGATCTCTGTGGTTGACTTAGTTTACAAACCCTAGAGTCAAATTCCGTTAAAAATTTTAACAGATTCCATTAAACGTCACGTTAATGCTACATAAGTGCCAATAAGATGGTGACACATGTCAATCTTAATAAAAATATAAATAAATAAAACTTATTTAAAAAGAAAAAGAAAAAAAAATGGCAAAGGGATGGCTGCCAAGTAGGAGACATGTAACGGTCCGAAAGCATGGCGACAAACTGAACGCACAACAATGCATCACTAGAACCATAGAGATTGACGATCAGATCGATGAGCTGGGGTGCGATGGGCTCGTCGTCGAATGCGGAGAGAGCCTTGACGAGAGGGGAGACGAGGAGGTGGGAGAGGAGGAATTGGGGCTGAGAGACGACGAGGGAAACTGGGAGAGGATGTAGGAGATGTGGAGAGTGGGAGAGAGAGGGTCGGCAACCAGGTTTGAGAAGTATAGGAGGCAGATGGAGCTGCTCTGTTGAGTGTGGATGGATGAGCGTGGATCGGTGCCCTTGGGAGCATGTTGGGGCCGGATCACAATAGGATATGGCTTCCGCTTCTTCTTTGAGCTCGAAGGGGTGGCTGCTGGTTGGCAATCACCCCTTTGCTATTTTATTTAATTTTATTTTTTTAAAAAAAAAAACATAAATTTTATTTATTTATAATTTTCATAGATTTATATATTTTTTTTTTTATTAAGATTGAGACGTGTAGTCATTTTATTAGCGCTGACGTGGCGTTTAACAGATCTGTCAAAATTTTTAACGGAATATGACTCCATGGAATAATTTGTAAATTAAGTTAACCATATGAATCTCTGAATTCATTTTGATACCAAAGAGAGTGATTTGTAATTTAGGCCAACTACAGGGACCAATAGTGTAATTATCCCATTTTTTTATTGTGAAAATTATTTTCACATCAATGTTGTTGTACATTTATTGTTCAAGAAACATTACTATGTGCATTAACACAGTAAGTTATTTAATTTGTGTCCATGTGTGCCACTGTGTACATAATTTATTCTTTGACCAAAAAATAAAATAAAACATAAATAGAATAGGTCGTTAATATCCGAGATTTGTTTGCAACGGTGATATTTTTGCCAAGTAATAAATGTGATAATCACCTTATAAAAATGGGTTCAAAATGTCAATTTATATACCTACAAAAAAAAATATTGTCAATTTATTTATATGGCACAAAAAAGTTAACTATAATCTTTTTTTTTTTCCTTTTGTTGCAAAAATTCGCTTGAGTTACACAACGCAGTAGTGCTCCTAAAGGATAATAAATTGATAATAAGAAAAAATGCAAAATTAGTCAGTGTGGTTAACCTAATTTACAAATTGCTCCTTATAGTATCAAAAATAATTTAGTTGTCCAAATTATAGGTGAAAATGATAATTTACTCCCTGGAGTCGATTTCCATCCACAACTTAACAAAATCCATTTGATTGTCACGTCAGACCCAACACAAACGTTACACGTGTCACTCTTTAATAAAATAAATAAATATATAAAACCAAAAAATTTTTTTTTTTTTTAAAAAAAAAAAAAAAAGGACAGGTGCCATCCCTTTGGAGTGGCCTGCGAGCCACCCCCAGAGGTGGCGGGGGGTGGCTCACCACCACCTCTAGTTGGCTCGCAGGCCACCCCAAAGGTGGCTGGAGGTGGCGTGCGGCTACACCCACCACCTGATGTGTCTGTGAAACATCAAGCATTTTCACAATTGAGCTGGTTGATCTCCTTTTCACTGCTCTAAACCTCCTTAACTTGGAAAATTCTCTCAATTGGCTTCTAGAGTCGTCCATATAATTCTATTATTCCTGAGCAACATTCAAGAGATATCATGCCTCAAAGACTAAGGCCTCTTTTGGTTCGCGGAATGTCTATTCCATCCGGAAAATGAATAACTATTCCTGAGAATAGATGAAGGTGAAATGGAATAACTATTCCTATTCTTTTGTTTGGTTGTAACGGTGGAATATAATATTGCATATGTATTCTTTTGTTTGGTACAGTGAAATACATTGGTGAATAGAATTATATTATAATCAAATTTCCTAAAACACCCTTATAATACAAATATAATTTATATTCTTAAGGACATTTTTTTCTTTATTTTAGAAACATAAACAGTCATACTATGACCTTTTTTTTTTTTTTTTTTTTTTTTAATTTCAGAGTTCATGGCTTTTTCTTCTTTTTTTTTTTCATATACAATTACGCTACAAAATGATTTATAAGAAAAAAAAAACACACACACACATACATAATCATCATATCACCATTATAATATATATATATATATATATAGATCATCTGCAAAGCCCTTTTTATTTTATTCTTTTTTATTTGTTTTTCAGCAACAAACATTCGTTTTTTTGCTTACAAAGTAAAGTAATTTATAAGAAAAAAAAAAAAAAAAAAAACATAATCATCATATCACCATCATAAAAAAATAGATTATCTGCAAAACCATTTTTATTTTTTCTTTTTTATTTGTTTTTCAACAACAAACATTCGTTCTTTGCTTACAAAGTTTTTTTCAAGCCTCCGCAAGGCAATTGGAGTCCCCTCTGATATCAAGAGGTACTCGTTTTACTACGTCTAAGTGCATTTTGTAGGCTACATCACAAGAAAAAAGAAAAAGAAGTAACCCACAACAAACTAAGTTGGGTTGAGAAACAGAGAGTGGGGGATGAGAATATAATTGCAGAATAATTGTAGAGATGGAGAGAGATACTAATGGTGCATTTGAGTGTTGAATTTTTAAAATCAGAATTAAATTCTTATTCTGTTTGCGAATTTTGAAGTTTGAATTTTTAGAAAAAGTTGAATAAAATATGATTTGTTTGTAAAAGGTTGAATAAAATATGATTTGTTTTTGAAAAAGTTGAATAAAATATAATTTATTTTTGAAAAAAGTAGAATCAGAATTATATTTTATTTTCAAAATTTCATATCCAAACACACCATGAGTTGAGAAACAGATAAAGAGGGATAAGAGACTCGGGTGTTGAGAGGGTTGGGGCTTTTGGACAAAAGAAAATTTTATTTATTCCCACAGGAATGGAATACCTATTCCTCTTCATAAGGGAATAGCTATTCCGTTGGAATAACTATTCCCTTAAATAATATACAACCAAACAAAGGAATAGCTATTCCTACGAAATAGCTTTTCCTTTCCATAGGTCTAATTCGCGAACCAAACAAGGCTTAAGAAAAATAGCACCACAGAAGCTAAATAGCCATGCTACCATCTGGCTTAAAACTCATCAAGCTCAAGTTTCATATGCACATTATGTGACATGATGTAATGCTTCCCAGGATACACCAGCAGCAGTTCATTATTTTCAACAAGATTCGAGACAATTCATTCTTCAAAACTACTGAGTGCTTGTCATTAAACTGCAATAATCCATATATTACGAA
Source organism: Alnus glutinosa (assembly GCF_958979055.1). Taxonomy (NCBI): domain Eukaryota; kingdom Viridiplantae; phylum Streptophyta; class Magnoliopsida; order Fagales; family Betulaceae; genus Alnus; species Alnus glutinosa. The sequence continues at coordinate 10,743,595 of NC_084895.1, forward strand.
AAATAGCAGCACATAAACTAAATAGCCACACCACCATCTGGCTCACAAATACAATTCTAGCCTTGCAAAGATCCATAATATCTTCCCACTCAGGTAAAATCAACAGGCAAGGCACATCACATTACTCTCAGTAAAGATCACCTTCCTTATGGGTGTGTATCACACAGTCTGCAGTCGGGTATGCAACACAAGTCAGCACATACCCCTTCTCCATCTGCTTCTCGTCCAGAAATGATCCATCTGATTGGTCCACCAATCCTGAAACCATATGCCCGGCACAAGTAGAGCATGCCCCAGCCCTGCACGAGTAAGGCAACTCCAGTCCAGCATTTTCAGCTGAATCAAGGATGTAACAATCATCAGGAGCATCAAACTCATTCTCTTCACCATCTGGTCCGATCAGTTTCACTTTGTACACTGCAATTGCAGATACTTTGAAGGGAGAAGACTTCAAGCCAAACATTTTGGAGACGCATTTTACAGAGCCAAAGGAAGATGGTCTCTTAATTAAGGCACAGGATCTGCTCGCAGGTGCACTCTTGAACAAGAAAGACATTGGGACTCTAACGGTTGACATATTCACAGTTGACATATCTACACCTGAACCTAGACAATATAATAAATTCTCGATTAATATACAAATACTACAGTCAAGCAAGTTACTCTATATTCAACATTATGTCTGAGTTTAAAAGGACAAATGGAAAGGGTTCTACATCTTTATCATATTTGAACCTATGATGATAAATATATGTCTAGGTTCAATTAATCCGGGGCACAGTCTAACCTTGAATAGCAATTCTCTACATGCAAGAGGTTTACTTAATTCATCATGCGAAATTAGAAACACATGCAGCAAGATGCCATTCAACCGGTACAGCATCTTGTCTGAAAATTGATTCTCCATATTGGTTGTGAAAATTTATCATCCATAAGGAAGACCATTTCCAATTACAGCTAATCACATAACTTTGATGCATTGAATTAATTTATGCTTTCATATGGCAAGTGAAGCAAACAAGAAGAAATAATAGAAATGCAAATAATCAGACAAAAATGTACCATAAGCAATATTTCGTTCCCATTACAGGCAATACAACCAAAAAAAAAAAAAAGCAGAGGCAGAAATACGAGAGGATTTAGCACGAATGATATTACCAACACCTTCCATCATGAGCAAAACTTATATGTGTAGATTAAACAGAAAATGATATTTAAACATAACAACTATGAAATGCCAATATACCATTCAGGAGAAAGGTTTTATTTACGATATACAAGAGCAAAAAATATAGTATTTCTATTTCATTTGCTTCTCTTACAGAGGAATTGAAACCAGCAGATCATAAAAAGGAAGTAAAAAGACACAGGGGAGACATTCTACGCAGACATAGACAGACCAAAGTGACATCATATAATTTCCACACCCTTCTGGCCAAACAAAACATTAAAACCCAAAAGATGAAAATTAATGTTCAGATCTAACAAGATAGACCCACAAAGTAAAAGGCTGAAATAATGATATTAAGAACAGTAAAGAATAATCCAACTTATAAATAAGCATGTAACTAAACTAACAAATTAATTTAACAACGTTGACTCATCAAACTTGAATCCACATCATATTATAATGTGGTAAGACTGATAAGAAAACACACGGATAACAAAGATTAAAAGACAGAGAGATGTAAGAATCAAGAGAGCAAGACTAGTATCAAATACGAAGAAGAAAATGAATAAAGGTGCCGCAGGTTATCTTACAGGTGGAGGGGACGATCTGATCAGAATCCAAGTACAGGGTTCTTTGACAGCGAACAGTCCAAAGGAGCTGCGACGGAGCGTGCCCTAAGACCTAAGTGGTCGAATCGATGGTTTATATATATATATATATATATATATTGAGAGCAGTGTTGGAGTCAGGAGGCAGGTGATGGGTTCATGACTTCATGGCATTGGAAAGTGACCTTAAAATAAAAATGAAAGAAATATACCCGCCCTTTGTTCGCTCATGACACACGTTTGGTGTATGGGATAGGCTTTTATAATAAAATAAAAAATTATAACTTTGATGGAATAATTATTTATTTATTTTGATTGTACTTGTACATCATTATGCGGATTAGATTTAGCTTAGGTGCCGTAAAAATACTATAATATGTGTTGTAGTTTATTAATGGTCTAGTTAATTTCAAGTTTTTAATTAGACAGAGAAGGAGAAAATAAAACTAAATCTGAACCATTGAATATAATTACAGTACACATGTTTTAGTTTATTTACAGCACCTAAGCCAAATTCCTTATAAATGGTTATTCTCGTGAGAATAATTATTTTCCTACAAAGAAAAATAGCTATTCCTTGATGAATGAAATAAATTTTCCAAAATACCCATTACATAAAATACAAAACCTTTTATGGTTGCCAGCAAGCCTTGCAGACAGGGGCGGAGGGAGGGGGGTCGAGAGGGGTCAAATGCCCCCCCTTACTTCTGGTAAAAAAAATTAAGATGCCCTAGGTTGCCCACTCTCAATCATTCATCAATGGGCAACTCTTTTCCCAGAGGACTGGAATTTACAACTCATTGACATGATTTCTTTATGTTCTGTCGATTGGATTATTAGGTCAAAGTCCAGACCAATGTTGAAGAAGACAAAGGTTGAAGACGAAAGCTTTTTTCTTTTTTTGGTTGTCAAAACGTACCGTTTAGTCTTGTCTTTTGTTTGCCAAAACAAGCCGTTTTACTAATGTTGAGAGATGCTTGTTTAGGGTGCGTTTGAGATTGCGATTCGTAGACAATAAGTGCGATTTTAAACCAAATCGTAGAACATAAATCGTTTGGGAACTAGATTTTTAAAAATTGCGATTTGAAAACGTAAAAAATTTGTTTTTTCAAATCACAGGTAAGATGATGCTTTTTTGAAAACACAAAATTTTAAAGATAAATTTGCGATTTTAAATGTTAAACTGCGTTTTTAAAAATCACTTTTTTCAAATTATACATTTTAAAATGATGATTTTAAATCTCATTTTTTGAAATCGTAAATTCAAACGGACCCTTAACTGTTGAAGGCTTGCGTAGAAAGAATTTATAAGGCTTTTTGGTAAACGCGACACCTGTGAGCCATTTTGACAAAAGTCAAAAACTCTGAAAGCATGAAATAAATGACGACTTTTCTTCACATTTGTTGATAAAAGATATAAAAGACACGCACAAGAAGGCCTGCATCATACTCACAAAAAAAAAAAAAAAGGAAGAAGAAGGCCTGCATCATGACTTAGTTTTATTCTCCACTGCTAAATAAAACTATTCACTTGATTTCTTAGGAAAATCTATCTCTAATAAACTCAATTAAGCCATTGGATCTATGTTATATTCAAACTAATTCCGCAATTTGTGATTTGTAATTTATTTTTATTTTTTTAAAAATAAAAAATAAAAAATTCAGTTATGTAATCAAACTTTTATATTAATTAAGTTTTTATATTTAGATTGCTCTTTTAAATTAATTGTTTATGAATAAAAATAATATTTGTTATATATTTTAATTGTATGAAATATATAATTGTAGTTAAATGAGATTAAGGAAAGCAACATTAATGATTCTATTGAGCTCCAATCAAATTCTAAACCAGCTCGAGGTAGATTTAGTACTTAAGAAAAAAAAAAAATCTTGAATATTGTTATAATGATACAGACCAAGAGCATTTTTAGTAATGAATATTGTAATCTAGCTCGTGTCGAGGTAGATTTAGCAAATCTATCATTGATTTTGCCAGTTGTGACAACTATTTTTGAAAGAGAATTTTCACTTTTCAGCAATGAATATGTAAAAAAATCGTTTACGTAACCAATGAAAAATCAGTGGATAATTGATTATCTAATTACGTACATTGAAAATGATATATTCAAGAATATTTGCAATCAATATTCGAGAACAATTGAATAAATTAACGCCAAACGTGACAAAATAAATTGTAAATACATTTATATGTTTTAAACATGTTTATTTATTTTGTTAATTATATTCATTAATATTTTTAATTGATTTATATTCAAACTTAATTTTTTTCACAAAAAAAAAATATAAAAAATAAAAAATCTTGACCCCCTGGACCAAAAGTCTGGCTCCGCCACTGCTTGCAGAACCACATGAGTGGTACCACCACCCCCGATACTATTGATCTAATCTCATATTATCATCTAACACTTAATAAATCAATTCTTATATATAATCTGCAGAACCGATTGCTTTGATACCATTTGTAACGCTCTCAAAATTAATTAATTAGTAATTAACTCGGTGCGCCTCCCCTAACCTATTTACCAAGTAAATAAGTCCAAAAAGGGATACTCTTACTCGTTAAAATCAGAATATTAAGAGGTGGAAATACATAACTTTTCTTTTATTCTATTAATATTAATTATTACAACTAAAGTATTTACTAAAAATCATCACATTATCAGAAAACATTACATTATACACACCATCGCTATAAAGCAGTCCAATATTTTCATAATACACAAACACATCTCAAATGCTAAGTTTGCAGCTTATCTAAATTAAAAGTACTAATTACTAAGAGAATCCTATGAAATCCTGCGATAAATGCTCAAATTATAACCATATTAATATCATTACGCCAATAGCTACACCTATCTCGAGGTATTTCTTACTTTTATCTTGCTCTTTTTGTAAAGCGTAAATTCATGGCTTAGAATGCAAGTAAGCTGGTATTAGAGTGTATGACAATAAGTATGTTGATGCAATTTTTGTCCGGTGACGTGGCGTCATCAGAGACGTCCTTTCGTCCGTGTCTTGACCTGCAAAACAAGAAAGACTCGCTAGGAGTTGGCCGGCGGAGCCTCCTCCGACGGTCAAGTCAATCAAGTGTATATAAAAGAAAGAGAGAGAGAGAGGCTTGAGAAAATAATCACCTTTTTTAATAGTCCTCATATCCCTTTTTATACCTCTGCATGCTATATGTCCATTTTGCCCCTGTCAAGTACAAGGCTTTTATGTAGGCGTCCAACATATTTTCTGACTTGATTTGACTGGTCTCATAAATACTAAAGGCCGCTAATGACTAAGGCTCAAGGTCCGGGGACTCATATGGAGTCCGGAGTTCGAAATCCCACTTGTGGGGCAAACTTGGCCCCACTTCAAAGTGGGGACAAATATTTCCCTAACAAAGTATTTCATCAATTGTGACTCCTATCAAAATAAATGTGTTTTTCCAAATTGAAAACATAAAAGACATGAAAAATACATTAGCAAATATAGCATATGATTATAGCAACTAGACCTAATGCCTTCCCAACAACTACTCCTAATATGTGAGGGATAGGCATATAGTACTGCGTAAAGATATAAATGGTCAGACAAAAAACATACAAATGGTAAAATTTTCTAATTTTTTGTCAAAAAAATAATAATCAAATATTGACCTAGTTATGTCAAATTATTGGAAAAAAATATAAAAAAGCATCATGAACTAACAGTCGTGTTTTAAATAACCTCATTAAGTGACAATTGTGCTAAAGTGATACATCAAACTATCAAAGTGTGTCGTAAAAACCACTTTTTCATTAATGTTTTTATAATACTCTTATTCTCTTAAAAACTAAAATAAAAAATTAATAAAATAAAAAACTAAACCAATTATTTTTTTAACAATATATATATATATATATATATATATATATATATATATATATATATATATATATATATATATATATATATATATATATATATATATATATATATATATATATATATATATATATATATATATATATATTTGTTGGGATAAATGCAAAATCAGTCCCTGTAATTGGCCTAAATTATAAATCACTCTTTGCGGTATAAAAAATAACTTAGAGGTCTTCAAGGTAGGTCAAAATAACAACTTCGTCCCTACAGTCAAATTCTATCAAAACACTTGAAGGATTCCGTTAGTGTCCACGTCAGCACCAATAAAATGATGACATGTGCAATTCTTAAATTAAAAATAGAGATAAATGCAAAATCAGTCTGTATAGTTGGTCTAAATTACAAATTACTGAATGTCGTATCAAAGTGAATTCAGAGGTTCTTGAGGTAATGCAAAAAATAAATAACAGTTTAGTCCTTGAAGTCAAATTTCGTTGAAACATATGACGGATTCCGTTAAGTGCAACATTTGCATAAATAAAATGACGACACATGTTACTCTTAATAAACAAATATTAATATATTAATAATATACATTTATAAAACTAAAAAAAAAAAAAAAAAAATTTGGATAGGGTTGGCCCGCGAGCCATACCTTGCCACCTCCAGGGTGGCTCACAGGCCATCCCCCAACCGGCAGCCACCCCTATCCTTGTTTTTTTGTTAGTTTTATAAATGTTTATTTTTAATATATTTAGTCATCATTTTATTGGTGCTAACATTGACATTAACAGAATCTGTCAAGTGTTTCGATGGAATTTAACCGCAAGAACTAAATTGTTATTATGGCTTACCCTAAAAACCTTTGAATTATTTTTTATTCCTTAGAGTTTATCTTCTTTCTTTTTTTTAATTAATTTTTTTTTTAGTTTTTAAGTTTCATATATATTATATATTAAAATTTTTTTATTAAGAATGACATGTGTCGTCATTTTATTAGCATTGACATGATAAACTAACGGAATCCGTTAAGTTTTTAACGAAATTTGATTGCAATGAGTGATTTGTTTCTTTGGCATACCTCAGGGGATTTTGAGTTCATTTTAATATCACAACTAATTGCAAATCAGGTGAACTATAAACATTTTTCCATTTATTTTGTGGGGATAATAAGAAAAACTCTATTAGATATGATATTTTGTCACTCCAAGATACAACTCTTCACCATCTTGTCTATGTGGCAAGGTGGTCTCTTAGTTAATTTTAATTTTAATTTTTTTTTAAAAAAAAAGATAAAAAAAAAAGTTGCTACATGGACAAAAATAATTAAGAATTGTATCATAATATATAGTATCTGAAACTCCATACATATCCTACCGTGTTAGTGCATAAAAAAAAAAAAAACTGGAATGTTTGAACTGTCCCTAGCACAAGCATTAAGTAAACTCAAAGATTCGAACCTTAATCAATTATGTAGAAAATATATCCATCTACCAATCGAGACTATTCTTAAAAAAAACCTACAATATAGGCCGTTTTGTTAGAATTCCTTGAAGATTTTTTGAAATTACGAAATTTATGATGTTTTTAAGCATAAAAATGCTTAGAAAATGTCACATATTAAAAATATAACATGTTATAAAAATAGTCATTAAAAATTTCTTTATAAAAGGCTTCTTTTTTTTTTTTTTTTTTGCTTTTTTCTTTTTTAATTTTCAGAAACGGTTCTTGTTCAAAAAATCAAAAAAATAGTTTTTTTTTTTGTTTTTACATCATAGAGAGCATTTTTTCTAAGTGAAAACTGTTTTGAAAATAATTATCCAAACGCAACATTGTTTTTTTGTTTTCAAAAACTGTTTGCCAAATGCTTTTAAGCAAAAAAAAAAAAAAAAAAAAAAAAAACATAAAATTCCGTAATTCAAGAATCTACAATTTTTTTACAATTGTATAGAATCTTGATCCCTTTTTTTAAGGGTTTAGAATTAATTTTAGAGTGTTTTATGAGAAAGAGAGAAAAAATGAAATTAAATCTAAACCTTAAAAAATTTATAGCATAGGTGTTGTAGTTTTTATTTTTTCCTTTCTTTTGGCCGTGGATGACATTGACAACATTTTTTTTTGTAATTTGAGAAGACATTTGTCCCAATTGAAAGTTTGTGAGAGATTATCAATTGAGTGGTTGTTCGAGAGTTATTTGAACTTTTTCGTTTATTTTTTATTTTTTTTTTGGCATTCCGAACCGAACGGGAATACACCTATCCCAGAAAATCCCATTCCTCAATCCCAGCCCCAAACACCCTCCATATTCCGTTCTAGCTAAAAAACCCTAGCTCTCTCGGTCACACTATATATACATATTCTTTCCCACTCGGTCCAACACTTTGCTCCGCCAGTAGCGTCTCCAAGTAGCACCCCCCAAAAACCCTAGAAATCAACTCCAAGATCGTATGGTACAAGATCTACCTAAACTCATAGCCCATTCGTTTTCTGAAATGGGATTTTCATTTCTCTCATATTTGGTTTTCTCGTGATGTAGGCGCCGAAGAAAGAGAAGGCTCCTCCTCCGTCCTCGAAGCCCGCTAAGTCTGGCGGAGGCAAGCAGAAGAAGAAGGTAAAAATTTTAGGTTAGGGTTTGGGTCAGAGCCGTGTTTGTGTTTAGCGTCTTATGTGGTGCCTGGTTAGAATTTATAGTATTTGAATGTCTATTATTTAGTTTCTGGGTTCCATTGGAATGAATTTCATTATTTACATTCGTTATTATCAGTTCTATTCGATGTTTCACAACATAATGTTATTAGATATTGTGTTCATTGTGTAGGTTTAGATATTATTATATTTTTTTTGCGTTTGTTTTTTGGGTTTAATTGGTCATCTGCATTTTAGAATATTGGGACACTGGGTATTTAAAATTTTTTGTGATTTGTAATTGGGCTCTATATTTAGATTTAGATTTGGGGTTGCCTTGGTGATTTTCTTTAGCTGCTATTAGTTCTAGATTTAATTGCAGGTTTAGAATTTTGGTTGCTTTTATTTGGTGTGAGTAATCATCTTTATTTTAAGGATTACGGGGCATTGTGTTTTGAATTTTATTTTATGATTGGTAGTTTTGTTATATATATTGAGATTTGGGATTGTCTTGGTGATACAGTCTTAGCTACTGCCATTGATTTTTTATTTTTTTTAGTTTGGTTGAGATTTCTGTGTAGTCTCTCTCAGGTTGTTTAGTTTTTGCAATTGTAGAAATGGAGCAAGGGTAAGCAAAAGGAGAAGGTGAATAACATGGTTCTGTTCGATCAGGCGACTTATGACAAGCTTCTTACTGAAGCTCCCAAGTTCAAGCTTGTCACCCCATCCATCTTGTCTGATCGGTTGAGGGTATGTTCGAGATTAGTTTGTTTCCTTGTTTATATGTTTCTTTGCTTGGTTTTCTACATGTTGCAATTATGATCACACGACATCTGTATTACGAGTTTATATTTCTCATAATCATTGGGGCATGTAATAATTTGCCCCTCCTTGGTGTTAAAACCTTGGAAGAGGCCTTGTTTTCTTTGTTTGGGTTTACCATATTCATCCCTATGCAAATATATGCTGTACCTCATACATTATGCATTGTCCAAAATCTATGCAAGAGATTAGAGCATTTTAATGCACCGAGTGTTATATGTGCAAAAAACTATCCACCTTTTGTTTCTCTTAAAAGTTTGTTTCTTTACTTTTGGGGGTTGTTCTTTTCTCTAAGAAGGAAAACGTGAATGTAGTGTTCAAGTTTTATGTGCTGAGTGCTTCCCTTTTCTTCCTTGTCAATTACCCCACTGCTATTTGTGCTTTGGTAATCAAGAGTTTGTTTTTCTTTGTTATCCTATTTATCAGAATAATAAATCCATGCCTTTTCTATCTTTGTTAGTTTAGATCCTGTGGCTAGTGTTCTTTATTATTTGACCCAATTCATACTGCCTTTTAACTCTTGATTATTATTATCCCTTTATTAGTAATATGTTTTGATTTTCATCAACATTGCATGTTTTCATATGAGTTAGTTATAAACCATTTTTTTATCTTCTGCAATATTATTCGTTCCAGTGTTCCTGGTTATTTTGATTGATATTCTTCTGAGAGGTGGTGTACCGTGTAATGTAGGATAATAAATAAGTTATAAAACCATTCTAATTTCACTCTTTGGTTGTTGGAAAAGAACGAGTAAAAGGGGATAAAAAAAATGCTTCCAAAGGCTTCCTTGTGATTAGGCCACAATTTATGATGATATAAATTAATGTTATTCAGTACATAGAATCTGAAGCATTTGCTGCCAACACTTTAAACTGCTTCATTGAAGTGGGTACCTTTGAATTTTATATTTGAAACAAGTTTCTTTGCTTGCCAATGATTAGTTATAGGGATAAATTTACTTTCACTAAATGATTATGATTGATTAATGATTACTTTTTTTTATTACCTACCCTGCAAATTTCAGATTAGTGGATCTCTAGCACGCAGAGCAATTAAGGATTTGATGGCCAGGGGTTCTATCAGGATGATCTCTTCTCATGCCAGTCAGCAGATCTATACCAGGGCCACTAATACCTAAATGACAGAAATTTTTTCTTGTAGAAGTTATGGAAACCTATTTCTGTTTTGCTCGACATTTCAAGTTTTGTTGGTGGGAAGCTTTTATTGACATTGGTAGTTGAACTTTTAATTTCTTCTGGTTTGTTGAATCTTGTACCTGATACTACTCGGGAGTTTCTTGTTTGGTGATGCGGTATTTTTTACTTTTATGCAAATTTATAAAAGTAATGTCAAGTAGGCTGCTATAATACGATTGAGTAAAAAATCATACAAGCTTTAAATCTTAGTTAAAAAAAAAAAAACCAAGGTTAATATTGTAAGCATCTGCTTAAGTTTGTCTTTTGGTTTTGCACTCTTCTATAAATGCGTTCTCCTAAATCTTTTTGAAGGCATTGAATGTAAATAAACCTTTCTGCCTTGGAATAAAATCTTCCTGAGCGTCCCTTCTCTTTAGTTTTCTGTAACCGGTATTAGAGTATATTTAATAGCTTCTTCATTCCAAACACTTGTACCATTTCATTGACAAATAAATAAATAAATAATATACGTCCATAAAAATGTCTAAACAAAATTAAAATAGGCAGTTTACAGGTATAATTAACAATACGGGGATAACCAATCCTGACGTTTGTTCTTTGGGGACACTTTCTGTGAAATTGTGTTACACGGGTTCAGGGCCTGTGATCCTCATCGGGCTAGTGTGGGTTTGGAGGCCCATAGTCTTCTAAATGGGCTGAGACAAAGGGTGATGGTTACCCCTCAATTCCCTTATCCGAGTTGAGCTTGGATAATGGGAATTTTGATGCCTTTGGCATCCTCAGGCTTCGCATCATTCGGGGCTTGAACACCCTTCAGCTTTCGAATCCTGGATGTCTCAGCATGATCCGCGACAGATTTCAGTCATTCAATTTGTACTGTTCATGACAACCCTCATAAATGCCAAAGCCCTAAACCCCCCAACCACATGCTATTCTCTGGCCAGGTGACCTGGCTCACCTTGTGGCAGATCATTTAAGAATTTTGTTTGTTGCCCATCAATGCACTGTCTTTGTGACATCCCATATCGCCTAAGTATGAGAATGAGGATGTGCTTATATGTATATTCGCATCCTTCTTAACACAATGCGTTTTAAAGCCGTAATGGCCATGAACCTATCAGAACTCTGCAGTTAAGCGTGCTTTTGCGAGAGTAGTACTGGGATGAGTAACCTCCTGGGAAGTCTGGTTCGGGAGAGCCAAAAGCAGATAATATTGTGTCATTGAGGGTGGGTTGTTACAGTCTTCGTACATATGTTGTGGTCTCTTGGAGCTCCACTAGTTGTATTTCCCGGAAATGCTGCGCGCGTGGGCACACTTGTAATGTCCAAAAAATTAATTAGACACTAAAAACATGAGTTAGACTAATCAAGCAAAAAATTTGGAGAAAACATAGGAAAAACACTTAGAAAGTGCTCAAATGAGACTTTTTGTGCATTGTGTCCGGACGGACCTAGAATCGTGTTCGGACGAGCCAGCGGATGGGTTATCAGTGAGTTTCAGTTCTCACGCATGTCCGGACGAAACAAATTTGTGTCTAGATGGGACTTGCAGAAACTTCGTTTTTGCGACTCCTTAAGCGCATGTCCGGACATGCCACTTATATGTCCGGACAAGCTGCGTTTTAAAATGAAAATGAGCTCATTTCAACTCATTTTCTCTCTCTCTCTCTCTCTCTCTCTCTCTCTCTCTCTCTCTCTCTCTCTCTCTCCTAGGGGTTTGATACAAAACTCAAGATCCTAATAGATTGAAGCCTCCAATCTCAAATTTGACTCCAAAAATGTGATTCTCGAAGCAAGATCTACGTTTTCATCGATTGGTTTGAGAAAAATCCAAGTTTCTCTAGATTTGATGTAAATCTTTAGAGTTTAAGTTTAATATTATGATTTTCTTTAGGTTTGGTGTATTTTGGAGCATTCTAAACAATCTCCAAGCTTTGGGTCATATTTTGATGTGGATCTAAAGTAAAATCCTTAAACCCTAGTTTTTGTTCAAGTGGTTTAAATTGTAGTTTTTGGTATCTAACCCTAAGATGATTCTTATGGGTTATCATTATTAGTTGATGGGTTGTTAAATTGAACCCTAAAAATTCTATGAGTTTAGTTCTTAAGCAATTCAAGAGCTAAGTGAAAATTTAGAATTAGAAATGTGATGAGTTAGTATTAATGTGTCATGTAATATGATGACGCAGAAGTACATTGCAAGGCTTTCGTTGAGGATTCATCTTTAAGCCATAAATCGAGCAACCAAAGTGAATGTTTTACTCACTGAGAACTTCTTGTGATTTTATGCCAAGAAAATGATATAAATTGATAATGTCGAGCCAATGTTATTTTAGATGAATATATATGCTTGTGGATGTTTTCAATACATTTAACTATGATGAGAAATGCTTTGAAGATGAGTTATGTGTTTTGAGATGAGATTTGATAATGATTTATGAGTTTTGATGACACAATTATGAAGTGATATTTTTAGATATGCTTTCATGAGTTTTATGAGAAGTTAAGTTTTCATGATATGCATGAAAGAATATGTGACAAACATGATGCTAAATGATGCATGAGTATGTGAAAGCATGGACACAATGATTATATGGCACGAAAGCACAAGAATGTACATGGAAAGAAATGCTGAACTAAATACCACTGGGCTGCGTACCCTTTGGCACCATGAAACGAAATACCACTAGGTTGCGTACCCTTTGGCACTAGAACGAGATGAAAACGGATGATAAGCATGCATAGCATAGATGATGTGTGTTAGTACAATTTTCGAATGGTGATGTGTCAACGTGTGATTGGTCTTCTATCAGTTGAGTATCCAAGCAAGGAAGCTGGGCCTTGCAAGAAGCAATCTGCAAAACAATAAAGGCTTGCCGGGGGTGCCTCCTCCGATGATAAAGTCAGTAAGAGTGTTTTGAGAAGGAGAGTAAATGCTATTAAAGAAGTTAGGTGTTACCAAATTTATGGCCTTTATTTATACTACCTTTCTTTTATGAACTCACACGTGCGAGCTTCTCAAATCTTCAACCTATTGGTCTACCGGCGTGAATAAATAGTGGTAGGATGTGACATAATTGACGGCCATTTATGGTATTCTGACCCTTTGGCATGATGAACCGACCTGTGGAGCGGCGTGTGACATTGCTGTTTACCCTACATTTTGACTTGATTTTGTTAGTTTTTGGACAGAGAATGCATTTTTAATTGGTCAAGTGATTTTTGTCCCAAAATGGCCAAATGAAGAGTTTGTTAGTTTTAGTATTGGCTGCATTCTGTTGACAAAATCACTACCATGTGATGTTGCTATTTTGACATGGATGCCGTATATTTCAGAATCTTTACGGTAATTTGAGTTTATGTCTCTAATACGGAAAGAACCTCATTATGACAAGTTCCAAGTGTCACAAGCTTCAAGAAGGCTATTTCAAGTGTTCAAGGAAGATTCTGTGCAGATTCCAACTCAGAGAAGTCGGATCCCAAGCTTCTGTCCGGACAACCCAGTATAACGTCCGGACACTTTTCAGTTAGCAATATCCGTCCGGACGACGTGGCAAAACCGTCCGGACGCCCATCAATGTCAAGAAGCTTCGAACAGTTCAAGTTTGCATACGTTCGGACGTCATGGCAACATGTCCGGACGCTCTTCAGAGTTCTAGAAGAATCCTACTTTCAAGTGCATTCGTCCGGACAACGTGGCAATACCGTCCGGATGCCAGTCAGTGTTTGACAAGTAAAAAGATTTCCTTTGCAAACACATATATGGGAAGACAACTGCAATCGTCTGGACGTTAGGTCTACACCATCCGAACATTATCCTTAATAAGGCAAGACGTACAGAAGATTTGCAACCATCCAGACGAGTTTACACTGTCCGGACGCTCAGTCCTTATTATGAAAATTTCGTGCTGCAGAAGAGCAACCGTCCGGACGCAGCCCTATTCGGGAAAGAATATCAGCGAATTTGGAAAGCCGGTTGCATAGTTGTCCATCTGGACGCCCTCAGTTACTGTCCGGATGCCGCCTAGAGAAAATCGTATCAGACTCAATTTAGGTATTCTATAGCCTATAAACAGAGGCCTCTAGGCATGCATTATTTGCAGAATTCAGTATTGAATTTTTTATAGCTTATAGAGGGTATTTAGGGAGATATTGAAGATTTGCTAGCTCTCTAGCTATTGCCAGTGTGTGATTTGATCATCTGTAAAGTCTATCTTAGGGAAGAGCCCTAAGGTAAATGATTCCATTGAAGACCCCTTCAGGTAGGAGACTTGGTTGGGAGGCGTTCGTGTTGGGTTACACGTCAAAATTCAAGATACGACCACTGCATAAGAGTATGTGAGTGCTATTGCTTTGTAACTAGCTTTATCTTCTGAATAGTAGATATCCTAGGTTTGGCTACCCCAGAGTGATTTTTTTCTTAATTGAATTTCCACTTCGTCAAAAAAATATTTGTCTCCTTTAAATTCCACATTTAATATTTTGTTGTACACTGTTCACACACACACACACACACACACACACACACACACACACACACACACACACACACACAGAGTTAATTAGAAGTCATATTTTATTTTCAGATTTGACCATCTAATCTCACATCTAATAAATGTCCAAAGATCCTAATAAATGCAGGGATCTCCTTCTTCGGATGATTTGTGGTTTTTTGCTGGGTGCGCTTGACATAACCGTGAAGTTTCGAATACCAAGCAAGATGAATGCTTGACATTCCTCCTCATCCGAAGAGGTGTTCCTTTATCTGAACAGGAACTCCCTCATTCCGAGAAGGTCATGAGTAACAGGCCAGCCCAGCTTACTGGGCTCGATTGGGATGGGCCACTCTGAAGACCCATCCATAATTGGGGAAGGATAATTACCCAACAATGTGTAACATGTTTTAAGATGATTTCATGGCTAGGCGTATGAATATACTATTAGTCTTAATGGGAAATAGCCTATGTATATTTCTATCCGACTAGATTGCATAAGATGATTTAAATGATGTCAATGATTTTCATGCTTAGAGATGTTGGTATACTTGTGTTCCCGAAGTTGTGGAATGCTTGTATACGAGTGTAGCTGAGTCACATCTCTTCCCAATAAGAGACCGGAGTGTTACAACAGGCACTGCAAACGTCGATGAGGACCTTGTGGCGCTATACTTGAGATACTACGACTGAGGCTCTTCACATTGGTCATAGGTTGTCGGACCCAGAGAGTCCATATTTTGAATAGACATTTTGTATATAGCTTGTGTCGCATGTGACACGTGTTTTGTACTGTCATTCTTGATTTATACTAATATTTTGAGTAAGCCTTAAACAGATAGACTAATGTATGGCTTTGATGTTGTAATTAATACTTGTTAACTTTATGAGATTTAATTTCCACTCCATAGTTATTTGTTTATGATATATCAGGTACATATTGTGGAATGCGTACTTCGAGTTGGCTGGGTGACTAATCGTCATGTCATTGTGCAATCCATTTTGTAATAAAAAAGGGTTAAATACGTTTCACTCCCTGTGGTTTAACACCTTTATTTTTTTTCTCCTTGAGGTTAATTTCGTATCGCAGATGCTACTTTGGTTTTGGCGAAAGACGAAGATGGTACTTCCATCCAAACTTTTGTCAAAAAATTGACGGAAGTCCACTTTAGCGCCTCAACATCTCTTAAGTGTTGACACGTGTCCTATGCATTAAAAAAAAAAAAAAAACTTAAAAAAAAGTATTAAAAAAATTTTAAAAAATGAAAAAAAAAAAAAATAGAAGGGAGGTGGCTCGAGCCACCCCCATGGCCGGTTTGGGGGTGGTCGAACAACCACCATGGCCCAATGGGCGAGGTTCGGCCACGCCTAAAGAAAAAATGGGGGTGGCCGAAACCACCCCCAAAAGCCTTGGGGGTGGGTTCAGCCACCCCAGACCGATCTGGGGGGCTGAACCCACCCCTAGGCCAAATAGACAGAATGTCTCTCTCTCTTGTCTTCTTTGGGTTCTTCTACAAAACCCATGATCCACGAAGATCCAACCGTCCAAACTCAAATCCGTCTTCGGAAACGTGATCCTAGCACTCGGATCTACGTTTTCACCAATCGTTTTGAGATAAAACATTAAACTCGTGTTATTGAGATTTTGGGTTAAAACCTTGAAATATGAGTTTAATCTAGTGTTTTCTTTAGGTAATGGGTTACTTGGAACTTACTTGAAGCTACCCAAACCTTGGGTTTTGGTTTGGTGAAATTTTGGTAAGTTTTTCTCAAACCCTAACTTTTTGGTATTTAATTTTAGTAGTGTTTTATGTAATTAAACCTTAGTAAATGCTTATGAATTAATAATATTGTGATTTGGAGTAGTGTTTTGTGAATTGGGTTTAAGATTAGAAACCCTAATTTGATGGGTTAATATTATTGAGAAAATGTTACTGAGAAATAATTTATAAATTAGTTAAATATAACTTGGGGCTAATATTTAATATTATAGGTAATTTATTAAATGGTGATTTTAATATGTAACCCGTAGTAAATACTTTGGGTTAGTATTATTTGAGTTGTAGTTAGTATTTAGGATTTATGGGTAGATGTTTGGAACCCTTAAAATATTATTGGTTTTTCAACGGTTTAGCCTTGAGCGATTCAAGTGCTAATTAGGGTGTTAATTATTTAAAGTGCTAAATTGTACAATGTGTTATTCCACAGTAACGCATTGCAAGGTGGTGTCTAGGAGACCTAGTGCTTAAATCTGTGCAGCCAATGTGAGTATTCTACTCACTAAGAAACTACTATTTTTATATAATGTAGAATTGCAAAATATATATGTTGTTTTATAAATCCGAACCAACTGTATGTTGAATATATCTGTTTTGGATGATTTGAGAAATTTTGAGTATATTGAAATTATGATGATGTTTTGAAGTATGAATATGATATGTGGAGTTTGAATGAATGGTGTGACTGTATGATATGTTTGGGAATTTTGTAAACTGTGATTTCAGTGGAACATGAATGTGATTTTAGAGTGAATATAGAATTGGGAACATGATGCATTGCGTGCTTAATGGCACAACTTGGTTACTTGCGTGCTTAATTGTACAACCTTGAGTAAACAGACTCTATGTAATGTGAGTGAACGGACTCCATGTTAATGCGGGTGAAAGGACCCTATGTTAATGTGAGTGTACAGACTCTTATGTTACTTGAGTCACGGCTCATGATACTCGCATATGCATACATATATTGTGATGTAATGGAATGTGTTGCATGCCTTATATATAGTAGTTTTGCTAAACGTATTAGTTGCATGATTTAAAGGCATTGAGCTTTAATATACTTAGATTACTATGCTACTGGATTTGGGCAATGTAAGTGTCCTGCAGTAGGTAGGTGGAATGTCATTTGTTCATCAGTAAAGACGTGCTTGCATATTAGAGTCTCACTCTAGTGCTCACATGATCAACTGTTGTTCAAAGGTACGAAGCTGTAATGCACTCAACACGAAGTTACTCACATTTGGCAACGCTGTATATTTGTATTGCTGAGTAAGATGCCATTGATTTGTGCTTGATGTACTTAGATTACTACGTTACTGGATTTGGGTAATGTGTCTTGCAGTAGGTAGGTGGAATGTCATTTGTTCTTCAATAAAGACATGCTTGCATATTAGAGTTCCACTCTAATGCTCGCATGATTAGCTGTTGTTCAAAAGCACGAAGCTGTAATGTACTCGACACGAAGTTACTCACATTTGGCAACGCTGTGTCTTTGTACCATTGAGCCATCAATCATAAAAGTATTATAGTAGGTGAGAACGTGTGTAATTGTTTCCAACAACTGAACTTCTACATAATCTTAGCTACATAGTATACTTTAAACATTTTCTATTAGTAGGTGTTTGCTACATCAGCTATGGGGATTTTCAAATAAAGTTTATAAAATTGGTAGTTGATATAGTGTATGCAAGACTAGAAAAGAAAAGTTGGTTCTTTACGAAAACTCTGTGAATAGTATTCCTCTGAGGTCTTAGCGTAATTATTTATGCTAAGACAATGGGCTCATAATTCCACTTGTGCGGATGCGGCAACCCCCGCAACTGTGCAGACATTGATGCTTTGGTTGTAGGTTCTGCGGATATAAATACTAACTCGCCAACCTAGTGCATGGGATGCTATGATTGGAGCACATCGCGACAGTCATAAGTCACGGACTCATGGGTAGTCCGCATTTTGGGTATTTTATTTATGGCTCGTGTCCTATGTGGCATATGTATTTATTGAGCCTGTATTTTAGTATGTAATTAGTATAATATATTTTATAAACCTTAAATAGATAGACTTGTAAATGGCTCTTGTTGTTGGTAACAATTATGTATTAGATGTATTTTTGTTACTGATATGTGTTCTGCTGCACATTGATTATTATATTCCGCTGTTAGATGTAACTCTGTATATCAGGTACATGTTATGAAACGTGTACATTATGTTGGTTGAGCGACAAGTAGTCGTGTCACTGTGAGGTCCATTTTACGCTTTATGCATGTTTTCAAAAAAGAAAAAGAAAAAGAAAAGGGTCGTCACACCGAGGGATTTCTAGTATAAATACTCCTCCCAACTCACCATTCCTTCACTTTTACTTTTGCCTTCGAAAAATCACAGCTCTTCTGCACTTCCTTTTCTTCTCCGCAACCAAACATTTTCCTTCTCTGAAAATGTCTTCCTCTAGCAGTTCCTCACTCTGGCGACAAGATCTTCGAGGACGACTGCCTCGCCGCTTCTCCTGCCCTTAGTGGTGAGGTTCAGTTCGCCGAGATCCATCCCCAAGATGATGTCACGGCTACGACCGAGGTTCCCACCTGTGAAGATACCCTCCCCAACTTGGAGTATGTTTGTGGGCTCTGATCCATCTTCACGGCGTCGGACAAGAGAGAGAGAGAGAGAGAGAGAGAGAGAGAGAGAGAGAGAATGAGAGATGAGAGAATAGGCTGGCAGCGTGTGGGAGAGGAAATGAGAGAATAGAGATGAGAGAATTTTGTGGTTCTCTAACCCTAGAGTGAAATGAAGTCATTTCATATATATATATATATATATATATATATATATATATATATATATATATATATATATATATATATGCGGTTAGCAGTTAGATGGCGGTTATTTCAGCCCTAGTCGTGATGACAGCGTTTAATTTAAATATTCCAACATTCTTGATCACTTGGCCAATTGACTGCATAAAGAGTCATTACCCTTTCTTGAATTCAACTGGTAATCACATTAATTTATAGGGTAATTACCTTTTTCCTCCATCAACTACCAGTCATTGTCAACATGCCCCCATGAACTGACACATCGACCAAAAGAGAGCATCCAACTATCAACTTTACATACTTTGCCTCCCTCCGTCAGGGAATCCCGTTAACTTGGACAGAATATTTCATTTTTGGGCGTTAATTTTGGTTTAAAGACCAAAATGCCCTCCAACAGTAATTAATAAAAAAAAAATATTAAAATTAATATGTTTAAAAAAGTTGAGGGCATTTAAGTCTTTTTACGAATTAAATTGACGGAATGGGGCAAAGTATATAAAGTTGGTAGTTAGATGCTCTCTTTTGGTCGAGGTGTCAGTTCATGAGGCCATGTTGACAATGGCTGGTAGTTGATGGGGAAAAAGGTAATTACCCCTTAATTTATTGAATGATGTGTTAACATATTTAGCTACAATAATAATATTAAACAATTTAAATCTCGACTATAAAATGATTTTTCTCCGTTTCAATTGAGATATAAAGGATCGTTCTCCCAGATAAAGAGTCACATTAATAAACCATAACAAGTATTTCGTACTTAATCTAAACAAGTCGCTAATATCACAAAACCAACAACTTATCCAGACTGGTCTTTTTTTATCCAGACTAGAAGGTACGTTATGGACTATAAAATTTTCATTTCTCCATAAGTCAAATAGTCCCACCTAATTATTATTATTTATTTATTTTTAAAAAAATGGCAATCTATTTACTATAATCCCACTTATTGTGTATAAGGGAGATAAAAAGACCAAAAAATATTAAATGAACATTAATATATTTTCATGAGTTGTGATACTCTTCACATCTATTTCATCACTCATTTCATACCGATGACATTGCATAAGCTAAATAGAGGTGGAATAGTTTTTTTTTTTTTTTTTTTAGTGGTTATTCAATCCATGCCATGTCAACTGGTGTGGAATTAGTGTGATAGATAAAATAAATGTAAAAAATAGAATTATTCATTTTCATATAGAATAATTGTAACACCCTTATCCTACATTGGCTACATTGGGAAGATGAAGAGTAGTCCATATAGGGTGGTGGTTTATAAAAGATAGTCATGAGTGTTTAGTCTCACATTGCCTATTTACTAAATGAAACTGTGTTTTATAAGGGATTCTAAGGAAACTCCAAATTGACTAGTTTTTTTGAAATAATATCGCAGATACAGCTAACACTTTTCATTGAATAATGCTACATATCATCCCCTTGTCCTCCTTTTGTCACCCCAAAATTGATGTGGCTCTTAAAATCGTCATTGGATCAAAATCCAATGGTAATCTATCATAAATTCAATGGTAATTTTAAGAGCCACATCAATTTTGGGGTGACAAAAGGAGGACAATGGGATGATGTGTAGCATTACTCCTTTTCATTAGGTTGTTATAATAATGTTATTCTTCACATCTATTTATCACACTGGTTGACATGACGTGTTTTTTAAGTAGCTTATAATACCAACCACTTAAAGAAAACAAACGTGTAAGTCACTTAAAATACGTATTGTCAACCAATATAACATGAGTGTGATGCGTAACATTACTCTTTCATGTATCAAATATAAACATTTAAATAGCATCAATAAGACCTATTGAACATACATGCTCTTTATGTATCTTTTGTGCCCAGGTGGAGACCTATCAATGTTATTTTTTAGACAAGAGTGGAATACACCTCTTTTGAACAGGCTCAGATCTATTGCCATCTAAAACATTTTTTTTTCTTCTATTAAGCGAACCAACCAAAAAAAAAAAAAAAAACAGCTCCCAATTTTCGTAAAGAGCCATCTCTTTGGGCGAGCTTGTGTTAGTGGTGGGGTTAAATCCAAGTATCCAAATGTAACTTTGGGCGAGCTTGTGTTAGTGGTGGGGTTAAATCCAAGTATCCAAATGTAACGAGTAACTGTTTGTTCCAACCATTCAATATTGGAATCTTAACATGTGTCCTGAAAGTGAAACCGAAGCAAAATTAGTCTGTGTGATTTACTTGATTTGTAATAAGTTTTTTGTTGTATCAAAATGTTTTCAGAGCTCCTTGGAGTATACATAAATAACAAATTCTGTAAAAAAAACTTGACAAATTCAATTAGTGTGCAACATCAAGGTCAATAAAATCATGACACGTGTCACTCATAAGAAAAAATAAATAAATATAGAAAATTTATAAATATATGAAAAACTAAAAAAACAATTATTATTATTATTATTATTATTATTTTAAAAAAGTTAAGGGCATGAAGAAGGGAGTGGCTCGGCAGTCTCTAGTCAGCAACATGACTCTCGTTACATAGGGGCGGAGCCAGCTTTTAGACTTTAGGGGGGTCAAATTGAAAAAAAAAATTTGAGGGGGCCAAAACTAAAAAAAAAAAAATTAGGGGTAAAACTTAATTTTCTCCTTTTTTTTTTTTTGGGAAAAGCTTGGGGCTTGGGGGGGGCCATGGACCCCCCAAGCCTTCACCTAGCTACGCCCCTGTTGTTACATGACAAGCTTTCTTTTCGATATATCTGTACAAGCAATTACGGTTAGCGGTTATTGGCTCTAACCGCAACCACCTAAGACGGTTATTGAATTTTGACAGTCGCAACCGCTCTGCTTAGGCGAATAGCTATTATAAAAACCTATAATTTTTATATGTGGGCTTTTGGACTTTTTGGGTCGTTTTTTAGCCAGTTTTATATATTTTTAATAATAATAATAAGGGCTTATTATATAAGGGCTTTTGGACATTTTGGGTTGGTTTTTCCATATACAAATCCAAAACATTTGTACAAATCTAAATACAAATTCAAATATTAGTACAAATTCAAATCCAAACAAATTTCGAAACATGCAAATACCCATCTCTAATCCGGTTCAAAAGCAAGAGAATTTTCAGAGAAGAACAAATGGGTAACGAGCAAACAGAGAAGAAAATGATTGTGTGAATAATGTTGTTGCCCTTGCAGCTGTCAAATATGAAGCATATTCACCAAATAAAGATCCTGATGTGGTGCGATCCCAATTACGAAATGAAGACCTCAAGACCCAGCTACTCTCAATGAAGAAGGAAATATGAGGGAGAGAAAAAGTTTTGTTTAATAAATTAAATTAATACAATAAAGAAAAAGTAAAAAGTGATATTTTAATGGTATAAGAAAATATTAAGGGAAGCTATTGTATAAAGTATTGAAATAGGGAAGCAAAAAAATAGTTTGGTTCTCTAAAATTTAAAGAAAATTAATGAGAAGCTGCTGTGAATGCTCTTAGGAAATCCAAAACATTACAAAAACACCAACATTCCCAAAGAAGAATACCCATATACCAGATTGGAAAAAGTTTGCTGTGTTGGTTGGATTTTCATCTCTTGCATTCTTCTGTATGTTTTCAAAGCATCCACCACCATTCTGGCCTTGCAGAAAAAGTATATAGAAGAATTGAACTCGCTAACTATAGGAACCAAAAACTCGGCCAAATCTGATTTACTTGATGCATTTGCATTTGCATTTGCACTGCTTCTGAAGGTAAGCATCTCATCAGACAAATTTAAGACCAAATAAGCTATTCTACTTTGTTTTAGCAATGACTTCGCTTCTCTAAACATATTTTCCTAGTAGTAGGCTGCAAAGAGTGGCGAATAAGTAGTAAAGCCCATGGGAGCTCCAACTGCTTCCAAGTCATCCAAAATGTCATGAGCCATTTCAAGCCGACCTAGATTAATACAAGCACAAAAGCACTCTTTACGTTATAGAAGATGTTGGGACTGGTGTCCAAAACTTCAATTGCATTAATGTTGATTTTCTATAAATTGTAGAAATTGAACATTTGACATATATATTATTGTTTTACTACATGTACATATATATGTTTAAATATTTCATATGATATACATGTAAGGTCCCTAAGTTACATTGTATTTGACTAAGGTATGAATAATAAGATTATCACACAGAAGATCATAATCATAAGTCCTTATAATTTATAAAAGATTGTTCGTAGTCATAAATGGAACTAAAAACCCCTCTTTCCAATTTTTTTTTTTAAAATAAAAAATAAATTTTAATTACATAATAAAATTAAAAAAAATAAAATTAAGATGATTGGCGAAAATGCTGATGTGGCACTAGCAGATGTTGTAAAAATGGACGAAAAACTCACGGAGGGACTGGTTTCAAATTCACGAAAAACTAAAGGATCTGATGCAGAAAAAAAAAATGAGGGGGTTTTTTAAAAAATGCGCTCCGAGTCAGGGATTTATTATATATTTACCCTATTATTTATATAGAAAGGTAGGCGGTTAGTAGTTATTAACCGCCTTCCTCTACCCCTAAAATTGTTAAACGCCCTCCCTAAGCGGTTAGCGGTTTTTATAATTGCATTCAAAAGCGGTTATAAGCAGTTACGAGATGGTCATAACCGCCCTGTTTTTTCAGACCTATTTTCAAGACAATTCATGCCAGTAGAAGACGTTGGAACAGGCTTCTTGTTTGATTTGATTTTGTAGGGCAACGAGAAATCGGTTTCTTGAGACAACTATTCAGGTACCCATTTCTCATGCCAATGCCGGTGGAAGTCATGGGTACCAATTTCTCATCCTTGCAATTCTTTGTTTTGCATGACTTTTTTTCTTGAAAAATGTTATACTTTTCAAAATTTCTCTTCCAAATTAATTCCTCAAATGACATGTCACAATCTTATGAGATTGTGACATTTTCCAAAATAATAAATTACATAGGATTGTGACATATCATTTGGAGAATAAATTTGGAAGTGTAGCATTTCTCTTTTTTCTTTATTGTGGGTCATGTGCTAGGGGTGGCTCAATCACCCTCTGGCCCCTTCTTCCAGCCCTTACCTCATCCTCCTCCTCCTTTCTCCTTGGATGACAAATCCTTGAGGTTGCTCAACATACACATCTTCTTTCAACTCTCCATTTAAGAGGTTCGGACGGCCCAGAGGACACAGAGGTCAATAGGTTCCTGATCGCATAGAAGTCCGCCTATCTTTTGACAATAATAACTTATCAACCGGTGGCAGTGTGTTATCATATCATCTCGAACCTTTAAATTGAGTCTTTTCCATCTGTGTAAATTTTTAAAATCAATAATAATTTTACTATCATACTTGACACCTGTTTAGCTGTAAATACAATTGATTAGTGAGAGACTTCTTCATGTACAGGTTCTTCAACTTCTTCCTTCTTCTTCTTCTTTTAAATTACCTTTTAATTTTTTTTTTTTTTTAGTTTTAAATTTTTATATATTTTAAATTTTTAAATTTTTCTATTTTTAAATTTTTTTTTCTATGAGTGACACGTATTGTGATTTTATTGGCTCTAACGTGGCACATAGAATCCGTCAAGTCTTTTTTACGGAATTTGACAACAGAAAGTAATTTGTTATTTATGCTTACTTGAGGGATGTCTCAATACATTTTGATACCACAAATTGCTTATTGTAAATCAAGTAAACCATATAAATTGATTTTGTATTTTTCCCTAGTGTGTGTATATATAGCCATGATGTGAGTTATCCATATTCATAAATTATATAATTAATTTGATAAGCAATCTACTGCATTGTCACATCCTATCTTTGGGTTAAGATAATGACATGCCATTGATTCACTCTATAACTGATGTTTTCTTAAATCACTTAAGAATTAATAAGTTACCAAATTTGACATGTCTTGTACCTTTGGATAATAATAATAATAATAATAATAAAACTCAATATTGTGAAATGATTGTAGCAATGATAAATCACCTTTAGGTTAATCACATGTAACAACTTAATTTACCTTTGGTCATATTACCCATTAATAAATTCAATGCATGTATCATCCTCCATCACATGGTAATTTATTGGCATGTGGATAATACATGCTTATTAAACTTTTCATGTGGTCATGACAGTCAAATATATACACTTAGATTTCCGGCAGTGCAGCCTTTAGATGGCATTGGTAGAGAGCATGAAAAAGGAGAAATAGGAAAACTCTAATGCACCCTGGTGACGGACAAAACATCTGTCTATTCCAAAATTTGTGTTAGTTATGTAAGAGTGGTATCCCATTTTTCAGTCGAGAATATGGGCGTGCGTGTCTAAGGATTTGCAATTTTTTGTAGTGATTTGGGGCTAGAGCAGTTGCAAATGCACCTTTTGAGATATAATTCGAATGGTAGCAAATTTATTGGATGATGTATGCGGATCGGGAGAAATGGATTGAGTCGAAAAATTTGTCAATGGAAGTGAGATCCTTGTGACCACTGGTACATGTTCAAGATATCAGCAATCACTGTATACATGACCCTCAATTCAATATTTTAAACCCATCACATGATCTTGCACTATTTGGTCGCATGCTTAGTAATAAAAGATATCTTCCTTAATCGGGCATCATTTGTCGTATTATCAAACTATATGACCTAATCTTCTTGTCTCGAGGTTCATGTACTTACGGTCTGTAAAGTAATTCATGTTTTGAAGCAAAGCAATACCCAAGTTCAAACAGTACCATGAAGCATTTAAAATTCTTACACTTGTCTCGGAATCTCAAGAAGTATGAAACTCGCTAGTTCCATTGCGAGCAGCAAAATCTGTAACTTTTAGGCGCTGGAGAATGTGAAGCACTAGAAGAGCTGTCAAGCGAAACAAGAAAAATTATCAGCATAAGAAAACCACGAAACAACTGTTTACTGGCTAATTGAATAGGGTTCTTCACTTCTCTTCCAACTTTAAGCTCTGAATCTTTGTTTTGGTTGCTTGGCTTAACAGCCCTTCCAATAATATTAGAATTACAGGCGGTGGAAAATTGTTCTCTCAACCATATCAGACTGCGGATTGACAATTATGACAACGTGATCCGACTCAAGGGAACGACCGCTTAAGCATGAACCTCCAAACATTGTGTTTTTGTTTTTAAGTTGCCAAAGTTAGCGTCTTTGTCAGAAGGGCTTCAAAGATTTTCCAACACTTTACACACAAATACTATTGGACATTGTCTCAATTTCTCCGCATTGCCAGGGTGGCTATCTGATCTTGCGCCATGTCAAAAATTGATAATTTCCAATTGCTGTAAATTGTAGTCTCTGAAGGAAGGGATGCATCGCCTCAAACATGGTCTACAAGGCCTTACCTTATTTCTTCTTTTTCTTGGGTGGGGCTTTCCTACGTGTCCTGAGGGATGCATCTTCAGTGAAAAGATCATTGTACTTCTGCAGCACCCTCTCTTTTTCTTCAAGTAAGCCCAAAATCTCATATGCATCTGCCACTTTCTGCACTATCGATTTCTCTGGAGGCTTTCGATCAAAAGCTTCCAAGTCCTTGAAGAGCTTTCATATGCAAGCATGAAAACAATACATCAGTCTTGCATGATAGAAGGCGTAGTTGATTCTTAGCAATTTATTCAATAGAAGAAACAAAAACTACTCCAAGATCAACTTAGTAAGTCCACAAAGCACACTACATCTTAAAATGTATATAACTGTGTAAGCTGATAGTAGCTAAACGTTCAACTATTTCCTTCACTTCTGCCAATGGTGACAGTATCATTCATATCTTCTTATTAATTACAGTTTAGTAAATATATAGCTTTCATTTGGGGCTTTACTTGGTGAAACAGAATGGGAAGGATGGAAAATGATGGTTGGATTGGTACTTTTCCATTTCTTGGAATGAAGGAAAAAGAGGACCAAAAAAGAAAAAAGAACAGGTGTTTTGCACCGAGTCCATGTACCCTTATCTTCTCAAAAATGGGAAGAAAGTATTGGAAAAAGGGGAAATGATAAGAGACATATGTTTTTACATATTTGTCCACTGGTTAAGTTGTACATTAATCCACTCCTTACCTTTTACATTTTATCCCTCCTAACAAGCACATCAACGTCAAAGCAATATCCTTTACTTCCCCCCACTGTTCTTGTTTTGGCCTTTTGTATGTGTTTGTGAGGGCGGGGGTTTAATATATGTAAGGCGGAAACCCGTGCAACAATGGTAGCAGTTTGATACTAGAGGTCAGTAATAGGAGACTGAGAGGAAAGAGAGATGGAGGAAAAGTAAATTTTGAAAAGCTGAACTGAAATTCAGCTCATAACATCTTCAGAAATAAATATGTGGGTGGAAGGAGGAACTTATGTGGGGTTGGGGGTGCTTAAAAGAGAGGAATGAGAGAAAAATTAGAGAGGAACATGAAAAATGGAACCAAAGAAAAGATAGCAAGCGGTGCTGGTGCTCCCTGCACCAGCACTGCATGCTCATGTCGCAGCTCCCACTGCTGCTACCATTTGCACTGCCACAGCTTACCACAGCAGCCGTGGGACTTGACCCGGTCATCAGCAATCAAAGACGACAACGCTTCAGAGATGTCCTTGATGTTCTTGTCCAGGCTGAGCTTGAGCTCGAGCACGTTGAAGTCACAGTCCTTGTTGTCGGCGCCATCCTCATAGGTCTGCAAACAGTCCCTTGGTCAGGCCCTTCTCGCCATCGATGAACTCGCCATAGGTCTGGAACACCTCGTCAAGAATGGCACCGATTTGCTTTGCTGAACTTGACCCTCAGATTCACCGCCACCACTAGCATCAACATTTACTCATTGTTGACCCCTCCATCGCGGTTGGCTTCGCTTTGAGAGGGTCTTTCAAAGATATAGGTATCTAGAAGATAATGGGTTCAAGGGGGAAGTGTTTTTCCTCTCATTTCATTTAGCACCAGTCTAAAACGGTGCATGTAATTCCAATACAGGGCTTACACAATCACAAAAAATGCCTCTAAGTCACAGGCCAGGCACGTGTGACGGTTTCCGTTAAATTTAACGTCCAAATTTGACTCATGGACCTACTCAAAACAAAGTGATAGTTTGGAAGAACGAGTTGCAGTGAGTCATAGTTTATAGATGTAAGTGCAAATAGGGTGTTAGTTTGGAGACAAAGTGTAATTAACCCTAAATATATATATTGAAGCATAATGTAAGTTTTTATTGTACATGTTGAGTAGATGTGGCTTTGGGGAGAAATGGGTCTCATGGATATCACATTGAATTTCCTCAGTGCGCTTCTCTGTTTTGGTCAATGGCTCGCCATTCACGTGGGCTAAGACAGGACGATCCTCTATCTCCCCTTCTGTTTGTAGGGGTCATGGAAGCCTTGAGTAAAATGGTTACTACTACTGTAGACAAGGGTCTTCTATCAGGCTTCTCTATGGGGTTTAGGCTCCCCGTGGTTAGCATCTCTCATTTGCTATTCGTGGGGTGATACTTTGGTTTTTTGTAGGGTCAACCTTGATCATCTTCGCTATCTGCGTGTCCTCTTACTTTTGTTTTGAAGCTATTTCTGGCTTAAAGATAAATCTGGCCCAATCTGTTTTGGTTCATGAGGGTAATGTCGATAACGTGGTTGAGCTAGCTGACATCTTGAGTTGCAAGACTTCCTCTCCGCCACTGAAATATCTCGGCATGCCCATTGGGGCTTCTTACAAGGCAAAGTCTATATGGGATGGCATTGTGGAGAAGATGGAGCGTCGGTTGGCTAGCTCGAAAATGATGTATTTGTCTAAAGGCAGCAAGGTCACCCTTATTAAAAGCTCTCTTTCCAATCTGCCTACATACTACTTGTCTCTTTTTCCCATTCCTGCTTGTGTGGCCAATCGTATTGAGAAGCTTCAACGAGACTTTTTATGGGGAGGGATAGGCAAAGAATTTAAATATCACCTGGCTAACTAGGCCAAGGATTGTTCTCCGATTTCTAAGGGAGGGTTGGAGGATCAGAAATTTGAGGATGTTAAGCTGTGATCTCCTAGGCAAATGGTTGTGGTGATATGTGATTAAGAGATATGCGTGGTGGAGAGTAGTGGTGGACTCCAAATATGACAGTTCTTGGGGTGGGTGGTGTTCTCCTGAGCCAATAGGAGCCTTTCAGGTGGGGG
Organism: Alnus glutinosa; assembly: GCF_958979055.1. Taxonomy (NCBI): domain Eukaryota; kingdom Viridiplantae; phylum Streptophyta; class Magnoliopsida; order Fagales; family Betulaceae; genus Alnus; species Alnus glutinosa. The sequence goes on from NC_084895.1 coordinate 10,773,059, forward strand.
TGTGGAAGTTCATCAGAAAAGGTTGGGATTCTTTCTCTAGCTTTACTAGATTTGTTGTGGAGGACAGTTCCAGGATCGGCTTTTGGCATGATTTGTGGTGTGGGAACACGACCCTTAAGGTAGCTTTCCCAACCCAATATGATATTGCTCGAGTGCTGTTGCGGACAATTTGGAGTTCTTGGATGGTGCCAACCAGTAGAACGCGAGCTTTTCTAGAGGCACACCATTGGGAGGTGGATGTTTTTGCTTCTTTTCTCTAGGCACTGCATTATGTTAGAGTGCGAAGAGACAAGGAAGACAAGTTATGGTGGATCCCCTCCAAAAAAGGTTTGTTCAAGGTCAAGTCCTTCTTTTGCTCCTTGGCCTGTTCTGGAGGTAGCCGCTTCCCCTGGAAAAGTGTGTAGCGCACTCAAGCTTCTTCAATGGTGGTTTTTTCGCGTGGTCAGCGGCTCTTGGCAAGATTCTTACCTTGGATAATCTCAGGAAGTGGCATGTGATCGTGATAAACATATGCTACATGTGTAAGAAGATTGGTGTGAGACCGTGGATTATCTTCTTCTTCACTGCGACGTGGCTTCTGCTTTGTGGAGTTCTCTCTTCAGTCGCTTCCGGTTGTCCTAGGTTATGCCCAGACGGGTTATAGACTTGCTTGCTTCTTGGTGGTCCTCTAGAAGGCTAATGAGTGTTGCGCTGTGGAAAATGATGCCAATTTGCCTCTTTTGGTGCTTATGGAGAGAAATGAATAATAAAAGCTTTGGGGATTTGGAAAGTTCCTTGAAGGAGATTTTATCCTCTTTCTACCATACAATGTACCTTTGGTCTTCGGCCTATATGTACCCTTTGTCTTTTAGCTTTGATGTCTTTCGTGTTTGTTCTTCTACTACTTAGGTGTTTCCTTTGTATGCTCCCAGTTTACTAAGGAGCACCTCACGCTTTTAATGAGATTGGTTTATTACTTATCAAAAAAAATCTTTAAGCTACTTGCTTCCCATATTTAACATGTATGTTGTACCTCCATCACAAATCACTTAGGACTACAAAACATCTCATCTTAAACAGTAATGGAAATAACAATATTTTTCAAGCTTAACAGCTAATCAGAATGACAAAAATCCTTGAGCACCCTTTCATTACAAAATTGATATTTTATTAGATGAACTCCTTATAAGAGCCGCTAGAAACAATCAAGCCACTTGCTGGAAACTAGTCATGCAGCATTGCAAAGTTTCACTGTTTGTATGAATGGTTAGCTTCCTAGTATCAATAAATGAGCTGCTACAATAAATCAGTAGATGGTCTATAATTACCTTCACATTTTTTCTTGGCTTTGGCTTCTAGAGAGGGAACATTTTACTTCAACCATAAAATGGCTACTAAAATTTAAGTAATTGATATCAACAAGAAAACAAGGGTGCTAATTCGGGTTTATAAGTCAAGTTCATGCCGTATCGAATCATGGATATACAAGTATATGAATTGACACGAACACGACCCATTTAATTAATTGTATCAAACCCCTCAAACTTGACATGACCTATTTAACTAAACAGAAGACATGACACAATTCACACAACTCGTTTAATAAATAGTTCGTGTTGGATTGACATGAACACAACCTGTTTCAACTAATTTCAACTTTTTTAATACAAATTGGTTGAGTTGACAAAATTACTTGATTTGACCTTATCAACACAATTTCATATCTTACAAGCATAAATTCTATCAATTATACACATTCACAACTAGATTCATGACATAATCGATTTGATAGTCGATATCCATATCCATAACCATAATTATATACTTAGAATTTTAAGGGTAAAAATATAATTTAATTATACGGGTTATGTGGGTTAATTACAGGTTGACACAAATTTGACTCGTTTATTAATTGTGTCTAACCGGGTTGACCTAATTTGATCCTAACACTCTAATTTCATGTTAGGTTGGGGGTTGTGTCAAAAACTACCAGCCTTATAATGTAATGTACAATGAATCATATTTAATATGCCTGACATATCTTTCCAAGACACTACAGAACCAGAGAAACCAGAATGCTTTTACCCTGTTCCATTTAAAATAGATTAAGTTCTATAACTCATTAAAGTAGGAAGGCAAACAAATTGATTCCAAATCAGGAAAATGGAATGCAAATATATGAGTAAAATGATAGCTTCTTCTCTGTTCTCACTTCTCACAAAGAAAATGACTTAAAGCAGACACAAGAAGTTTACCTTTACAAGATTCTTTTGCATGTTGTTTCGATGGTATATAGATATCATGCGTCTGCACAACTGCCATGGAACTGAATGTAGATCTATCCCAATTTTCCGCTCCCAAAACTTGTGTGCTTCTTCTGCTCTATGGTCCATCTCTAAAGCTCTTATTAGTTGGCCATATGTTCCCATTGTGGTTCCCTGCCCCTTGCTTAGCATCCACTTAATCACCTAGCAGAGATTAACAAATAACTATGCCTTATAAGTTAAAAAAGAAACATAATGAGATTGGTCTCATATATCCTTTTTATGATTCAACAAATAATTTTTTTTTTTTTTTGATAAGTAATTGCAAATTTATTAAAAACAGCGTAAGGCGCCCCTAGTACACACGGAGTATACAAGAAGCAACAGCCTCACAACCGACCCGACAAGGAACAGCCCACAAAACCACCCAACCCTAAGCCCCTAAGCCCCTAAAGCTCACAATCTTCAATCATATCCCATCGCCTATGTTCCTCATCAAGGGCAGAGAGGAAAGCCGTAGATCTATCCCCCTTTTCCCCGAAATACAAAGAGCAAGCCATAGACAACTCCAAATGAGATAAAGGCTTCTTCCCTTTACTTTTTTCCTGAATTAAATGCTTGAAGGTGGGAACATCCAGGGAGGAGGAAGGAAGAATCCTCCCTTCCGGCGAGCCCATCTCAATGGAAAGTTGTGGACCCACGGCAGAATCCGAGCCCAAATATGACAAGTCCGAGCCCATGTTCGATCCCTGACAAATCCTCCGACCGGCTTTCCTACGACTAGAGGGATAGTTCGCGTCACCATAGTTGATGGAACTCTGCAGATTAAGAAGTTCCCTTTTTCCTTTAGACTTCTGGCGCGCAAAAACCTGGAACTCCTCTTCCATGGCGTCCCGAACAGCCAAAGCCCCCTCCCCAAAATCTCCATCCAACGCCCAATAATCTAAAGGCAAAACTTCCGAATAATCATCTTCATCCTCCTCCCGTACTACAATCTCCCCATTGTAGACCTCCTGAGGCACCACCGTTGGGATTGAAATCGGGGGAAGATTAAGAAACCCCTTCCTAAAAAGGCCCTGACTCACTGACGTCGTTGCCTTCTTTATTGCAGGATTTTTTACCGCCTTCTCCGCTGGCGGCACTTGACCTGAGACCCCCTTATCAACAAAACCAACTGACATCTTCACAGCTTGCAAAGAGTCAGAAAGTAGCCCATCATCCCACTTTACAGAATTCATTTCCCTCAATTTTCTCGCCCTTCTGTAGTAACACTGGAAAGGCTTAGAGTCCATCACAGGGAGGGGAGAACGCAGCTTCTCTCCTAAAAGGGTAGCACCAGCGAGAGACGGAGCGGCAAAAGAGTGATTAGGATACTGAATCTTCCCCAAAGGCATAAACTTGAATGAAGTAGTAGAACCCCCCGGAAGACCCAACTCCAGCGCCGGAGAAGGGGGGAAACCGAACATGATAGTACTGTTCGTCTCACCCCCGAACAGAAACACCGTTCTTGAATCTGTCCCTGTAACAATCGCCGATAAGGACTCCGGCCTAGGATAGATCTCAGCCGAAGAATCTGGACTCACGCCCACTTTATCTCCCACCGTTGACACCTTCTCACCCCCAGGAAGAATCTGATTCGGCACCAACCCAGAGGACATCTCAGGTGCTCGTCTCCTCTCCTTTGAGTGGATGCATCTTTCACCACTCAAAGACCCAGACGACGTCGGAGGACCAGAGGTCGCCGGCGACGGCAGATCCGCACTCGGCAGTGGAGAGACGAACGCAGTAATCGGCTCAGAGCAGTCTCCGCTCAAAAGGTCTCCACTGGGAACCACCAACTCCGACGAAACGACATTGCACAGCCCAGAAGAATCCACCGACGTCGTCTCCGGCAACAACGACCGAGAAGATCTAGGTTTCGGCACGAAGCAACCCAAGCGCAAACCATTCCTTGCAAGACGACCCAGTATCTTGTTAACAGCCCGGCCCAAAGCCTTGTTGGACCCTATGACCCGCTTACTCCACGTGCGCAACTTAGAGATTTCAAATTTCAAACTCGCACATGGACGATAAGGCTTACCCAGTGGACGGTGATGCTGGTCCTTACCCACCGGATCGAACGGCTCCAAAGAAGAACAGTCCAACGCCATCCTCAGATCTGCATCTAGCACCCTCGCCGCCGGAAGGAATTCAGGCTCACAGTGAACCACTGGCACAACCTTACTCCCGGAGGAATTACCCCCCATGATAGGCCCCTTCTTCACGACATCGACCGATCCTGCCTTCAACACCTCCACAAAAGAGGGCCCCTTCGAAAAGGGAACCAAACTCGGCCAAACCTCCACTGCCTTCCCCTTCTTCTCCACCATTTCATGTAAGGACCCATTCTCCCCGCCCACAGAAACTGAGAAAAGAGCAGCGGACTTCCTCAGCTCTTCGGAAAATTTGATCGATCCCCACCCTCCACGTCCCTCAGGAATCAGGATAAACCCTTTCCGACCACCCATCCCGAAAGAAGCTACTTCAAAGAACCGGCCGGCTTGGTTACATCCTCTCCGAGCGATCAGAACTCTCGAACCTTCCCTGAAAGATTTGATGAAAGCTTGATCTTCCGGAACACCCACAAGTGACTCCAACGTCGAAGCCAACCACTCAGTGCTCGAGTGATTGATGAAAATAACGCCGGAGAAACTTTTTCTCTTCTCCCCCACCCTCATCGTCGACGCCCCATCCAGAACCGAGAAGACAAATGTCTTCGACTCCACGATAAAACTAATCTCCATCTCAAAAAACAGCCGGAACCCAAGCGGCTGACCCAGCGGACGATCACATTCTCGACGGACAGGAGCCAACCCACCTGTAGACGCCCCTTCGCGATCTACTATCGCGACCCACGATCACCAAACGCTCAGGAACTCGCCCCGCACAGCAACCGGAAGTCTGAAGGGCGAAACCAAAATAAACCCCCAACGTAACGCACACACACGCGCCGCTCCTAGGTCGGAGAGAGAGAGAGAGAGAGAATAGCCTTTTGCTGAATGATGATAGCTAACCAAGCAAGCAAAAGGCCTTCAACAAATAATTAAAATAATTAAATACTGAATTTCCCAGTTTCCCATAAAAGATTAGAACAGAACCCAATACTTGCACGATGCAAAATTATGCAAATTTTGATACGGCTTGCTTAACATGACCCGGTCACTTCTCTTTTATATGAGCTAAACATTTAACTAAACGAAATGAGTGGGAACAAGTTGCTGAAAATGTACCCAGTATTATTACATATCAAGAAATGGAAGAAAAAACAAAATGAGTGGAAGGCATTTGTCTTCAGGAGACCAAAAAGGAGATTATGTCCTATATATAGTATTGTGCATAGTTTATGGGGGTGCAGTCATGTAGATTGGAGTTGTTTAGACTCCAAAGGGGGATTCCGGTGGTATTTTGCTCATGTGGCATAGGAGGATGGTGGAGAAAATCAAAGAGTGTGTGGGTGAGTTCTGGCCGTTTCTTTTCAGCAATGTTGAGAATCAATTTGCTTGGGCATTTGCAGGTGCTTGTGGTGCAAATGCCGATGGTGTTAGAAGATTTTTATGTGATGGATTGGCTGGTTTACTAAGTTGGTGGGACTTACCCTGGTGCATTTTTATTTTTTTTTTGTGGTGGGGGGGTTCAATGTAACTCGTTTTCCAACTAAGAGATCAGGTGAAGCCCACTTGTCCAGCTATGTTGGAGTTTTCTGATTTTATTTATAAGAAAGGGACTCATGGACATTCATCTTTTACGTGGTCTAGCAACAGGGATCTTCCCTCCTCGTCAAGAATCGATAGACATTCCTTGTATCCCTAGAATGGCAACCCAGTTTGTAACGTCCCACATCGCCTGGGAATGAGGATGTGCTTATATGTATAAATGCACCATTTATGACACAAAGCGTTTTAAAGTCATGATGGTTATAAACCTATCAGAACTCTGCAGTTAAGCGTCCTTCTGCGAGAGCAATCCCAGGATGGGTGACCTCCTGGGAAATCTGATTTGGGGAGCCAAAAGCAGACAATATTATGTCATTGGAGGTGGATCGTTACAAATGGTATCAGAACCATTGCCCAGCCTGAGATGGGGAGAGCGTACACAAGCCAATGAGGGATGCCAGCGGGAAACTGGGTCCAAAGAGGGGATGATTGTGACGTCCCACATCGCCTGGGAATGAGGATGTGCTTATATGTATAAATGCACCATTTATGACACAACGCGTTTTAAAGCTGTGATGGTTATGAACCTATCAGAACTCCGCAGTTAAGCATGCTTCTGCGAGAGCAATCCCAGGATGGGTGACCTCCTGAAAAGTCTAGTTTGGGGAGCCAAAAGCGGACAATATTGTGTCATTGGGGGTGGGTTGGTACACAATTCCCTAATTTGCCCTGTAAGAGACTACCTAGACTATGCTTGGATCATTTTTCCTATTCTTTTCGATAGTGAATGCATTCCTGGAGCCGAAAGATGCTTACAGTTTGAAAACAGGTGGCTAAAATTAGAGGGTTTGTATATAGGGTGAAGTTGTGGTGGTCCTCTTACCACTTTCAGGGTTCTCCAAGTTACATCCTAGTTCGCAAACTTAAGGCTCTAAAATCTTATTTAAGAGTTTGGAAAGAGGTGTTTTGCAATATAAAGAATAAGAAACAACTTCTTTTGGATGATTTACGAGTCCTTCAAGGTTTGGAGGAAGAGATAACAAGGAAGGTTGCAATGATTAATGATTTGGAGAGGACAACGCTTTTGGAGGAGGTTATCTGAGGCAAAAATAGAGCGCACTTTGTTAAGAAAGAGTGACAAGTCCACAAAGTTCTTTCATCAAGTGGCCAATTCGAATAGAATGAATTATTCCATTGAGCAGCTGGTCATTAATGGTACAATTTGTTCAAAAGAACCTGGATAAGAGATCACATTGTGCAGTTCTACGACAACTTGTTTACCAAGCAATTCAGTTGGCAGCCTGGGTTGGATGGCCTCTTGTTTGATTCAATTGGGTGGGAGGAGGCCAATTGGTTGGTGAGACCTTTCCAGGATAATGAAGTCTTTGAGGTGATGAAAGCCCTAAACATTGAAAAGGTCTCAGGCCTTAATCATTTTACTATGGGTTTCACCACAGCTTGCTGGGAGGTGCTTAAAGTACATCATGAATGTCTTCCATGAATTTCACGCTAGTGTACGTTTGAAAAAAGCCTCAATGCCACCTTCCATTCTCTTATTCCGAAGAAACTGGAGCCATTGACATTAAGGTTTTCGACCTATTAACTTAGTGGGCGGTGTACAAAATTGTTGCCAAGGTTCTAGCTAACAGGTTAAAAATGATAGCGGAGAAGATCATTTTTAAGCCTCAAAACGCTTTCATCAAGGGTAGGCCGATTCTAGGTTCCGTTCTCATTGCTATTGAGTGTCTTGATACTAGGATTAGATCGGAGAAACCAGGTGTATTGTGCAAGCTAGATATCAAAAAGGCTTATGACAATGTCAATTGCGACTTTCTCTTGTATAAGTTGAGGAGATGCGATTTTGGGGAATATGATGTTTCCTTTGTGTGCTTTTCAATCTTGGTAAATGGCGCTCCGTCGGGTTTCTTCAATAGCTCTCGTGGCCGAAGACAGGGAGATCCATTGTCTCCCTTTCTATTCATTATTCGTTATTGTGGGGATCAAGCCCTCAAGATAACTTTTCCGGACTTGTTTAGCATTGCCCGTTTTAAGGATGTTGCAGTGACAAATCATTTGGAGCTTTCTAGTGCTTCTCATTAGTGGAATATTAGTTGTCTCAGAACGGCTAATGATTGAGAAATGAATCTCTTTACCTCATTCTTCACCTTGTTGTGTTCTGTTAGAGTGAGACAGGGTGGTGAAGACAGACTTTGTTGGATTCCTTCCAGAATAGGGTTGTTTGATGTTAGATAATAGATCTTACTACAATGTACTTGTTCCCCAAGGTAATACTCATTTCCCTTGGAGTATTTAGCGGAATAAAGTTCTCTTGAGAGCAGCTTTCTTTGCCTGGTTGGCTGCTTCAGAGAAGATCCTCACCACAGACAATCTACAAAAACGACATGTCATTGTGGTTGAGTAGTGATGTATGTGTAAGAAGAATGGGGCATTAGTGGATCATCCTCTACTCTACTGCGAGATTGCAAGTGCTCTTTAGAATACTATCTTCAACAGTGTAGGCTTGGCTTGGCTATGCCTAGGAGGGTGGTAGATCTCTTTGCCTGTTGGAGAGTGCCAGGGGATAGGTTTCAGCTTGATGCAGTTTGGAAGATGATATTGTCCTGCCTAATGTGGTGTCTTTGGAGGATGCCTCAGATTTTAGTATTTTGAGCTATCATTTTTTTTAGATCTTTTTTTTGCTTCTAGCTAGGTGTATCTCTTGTATACTCCTTGTATACTTGGATTGCGCTTTGCACTTTTAATGAATTTGTGATTACTTATAATTAAAAAAAATATGACTCCGCATAATTACATATCAGAAAAATAAGACCATGACAACTAATAGAAGTCTCAGCTGTCCTTGAAGAATTTAATCAGTTTCTAGTAAATAGCTATCAATTAATTCCCTACACCATCCTAATAAATGGTTCTAGACCAATATCTGCTGCACGATATTATAAATTCTGACAGAAGGTAGAAAGGGAAAACAGATATTTGGGCACATTATAGAGCTCTTCCAAGCTTATTGTATCACACTCTTCAGCTTTTATAAAGGCATCCCCAAAATTTAGTTTGAGAAATACTTTTTAGTCCATGCATTCTATGTAAATTCTTATATCCAGTTGGTCTACCCACAGCCAATGTCTGCCAACCTTGACCTAACTCACTTCAGGTAGTAGTGCCATGTCGTAAGGGGTTGTATGACTGCAGAATACGTATTAAGTCAAAGGAAAAATTACAGACAATTGCTATAAGACCATCTATGCTCTATGTGGTACAATATTGGCCAATATTAGATAGTATTAACGCACATGACTTATCACCTAGAGACTCACATCCTATACTTGAGTCTAGGGACACTCATCCTATACGGAACACTAGTGATAGAGAGATAAGATAGAGTTATACTTCAATGTAACAACACGAAAAGATAGAGAGATAAGATAGAAATTCAAATGTATAAGATAGAGTTATACTTCAATGTAAAGATATAAAGTTGTAGTTAACCTAATATAGTGTAAATGCTATATATATCAATACAAGCTTATTAAGATGAGCACGGTGAAAATATTGTACAGCAAGGGTGTTCGGGTGATCTATTATGGTATCAGAGCAGCATATAAACCAATGTCTTTGATCCTTATGTCTGACTCTGAATCTACCTCTTATGTTGCTTTGATAGCTTCCATGGCTTCACCGCCCCACCCAACCAACCCTATGTCTGTAGTCTTCACCGTTCCTAACATGAATCATTCCCTGAATATCAAGCTCTCCAAAGGGAATTCATGGCTTGGTGAATGCAGATCCTTGCCTACATCCGCGGCCAAGATGCGTTCGGGTTCTTGGATGGCTCATCTCAGCCACCTGCCCAGATTGTTCCAAATACAAGCACAAATGATGCTGCTCCTGTCACCATGGCCAATCCGGAGTTTCTTGCATGGTGCCAAAGGGATCAAATGATTCTTAGCATCCTCATTTCCACGCTCACTGAACCGTGTGTTGTTCATGCTGTAGGATGTGCTACAACCACTGCCTTATGGACCACTTTGGTCACTAGGTTTGCTTCTCAAGCACGGGCTCGTGTCATTCAGATCTATTTTCAACTTGTCATGGTCAAGAAAGGCAATAACTCCATCACTGAGTATTTCCAGACCATTAAGACCTTGAGTGACACTCTGGCTGCTGCTGGCTAGCCCCTCAACGATTTTGAAATCGTCTCCTTGCTTCTCAAAGGTCTTGGATCTGAGTATGATCCATTTGTTACCTCTGTAACAATGCGTGTGGATCCTTTATCCATGGATGAGCAGTATGGACACCTTCTTGCTCATGAGATGCGTATTGAACAGCAACTCCCGTCCATTGATCTTGCCTAGCCCTCTGCAAATATTTCTTCTCGATCTCCCATGCCTAGAGGCCAAGGCTACCGTGGCTGTGAGTCATCTTCTTCCTATGGTGGACAACACTACTATCGTGGTCATGACTCTTCATCCAACAACCGAGGGCGTGGCTCCTACTTCTCCAATGACAATGCTTCTACATCGCGGCCTACATGTCAAATATGTGGCAAGTTAGGCCACACTACCATCCGATGCTACCAAAGGCAGGAATCAACTTCTCCTTCTGAATCTCAGCACAGTCCACAAGCTTATTATTCTTCTCCGGCCCTGCCTACTGAGGACAACCGGTACCTTGATACCGAGGCAACTCATCATGTTACTAATGAGCTCCAGCATCTCTACCTCTCGACTGAGGACTATCATGGTCAGGATCAGATCCATGTAGGAGATGGAACAGGTTTGCCTATAACTCACATTGGTTCTCCATCTCTCATTCTTACTCGTCATCAATTTCTCCTCAAACAACTCCTTCATGTTCCTTTAATTTGCAAAAATCTTCTCTCAGTTCGTAAGTTTGCTCTTAATAACTCGATATTCTTTGAATTTCATTCATCTTATGTTGTGATTAAGGACTGTCAAATTGGGATCACACTCCATCAAGGCCTAATTAAGGATGGGCTCTACCAACTCCATCCTTCATCTAGTTCTTCATCAATAAAACAAACCCTTGTAGGTGAGCGAACCTCCACCGATCATTGGCACAAGCGCTTAGGTCATCTTGCTCTTCGCACAGTCCACAGAATCCTATCTCAATTTCATCTTCTAGTCATCCCCAACAAGGCATCAACTCCTTGCACTGCCTGCCCTCAGGCCAAAGGACATCAATTGTCATTTTCAGTTTATAATTCCAGCTTATGTAACCCTTTAGATTTAATTTACTCAAATGTATAGGGTCGTCCTCCAACTCTTTCTATCAATGGAAATCGTTATTATGTGTCTCTCATAGATGCTTTCAGTCGTTTTACATGGGTCTTTCCTATCCAATCTAAATCTGATATTATGCATGTGCTTCTCAAATTTCAAGCTATAGTAGAACGCTTACTAAACTCAAATATTAAAAGTGTTCAAACAGATTGAGGTGGCGAATATCACAACCTCCATACCTATTTTCAATTTATTGGCATCATCCATTGCATTTCATGTCCTCACACGCATCAACAAGGATGCGCTGAAAGAAAACATTGTATCTTATTGACACCACTTTGGCTCTTCTAGCTGAAAGTTATCTTCCCAAAACCTTTTGGGATGAGGCGTGCCTCACTTCTTGCTACCTAATCAATAGGTTGTCCACTCCATTACTGAAAAACTAGTCTCCATTTCAAACACTCTTTAAACGCACTCCTGACTACACTTTTCTCAAGATTTTTGGGTGTGCATGCTTCCTTAACCTTCGCCATATAACTCTCATAAATTCTCTCTGTTCCAAAGAATATGTCTTCCTCGGCTACAATCCAAACCACAAAGGTTATAAATGCTATCACATTGAATCTGGCCGCATGTATATCTCAAGGGATGTGGTGTTCCATGAAACTAAGTTTCCCTTCGCTGCTTCATCATCACACACCAAGTCCTATGCTACTCAACCTGCTCCCTTTATTCCACCTCTCCATATTCCAGCACCTACTCCTACTCGTCCTACACCTCCTACTCCATCATCTACTTCGTCACATTCATCTTCTGCAGAACCAAGTGTGACTCATCCTCATTCCAATATTGAAGTAACACCTCCTTCTCGCATTCATCCTATGCGCACAAGGGCACAGAATAATATTATTCGGCAAAGGAAACTCACGGATGGCACAATAAGATATCATGTGCCTCGCACACTCAGCTCTTGTGGAGCCTACATGCTTCTCAAATGCAGTCACCATCACTGAGTGGAGTAATGCAATGCAAGTGGAATTCAATGCATTGCTTCAAAACCATACTTGGTCCCTTGTCCCTCCAATGGCAGCCAAGAATGTAGTGGGCTGCAAATGGGTTTTCAAACTTAAAAGAAAGGCCGATGGGTTTGTTGAATGCCACAAGGCCCGGCTAGTCACCAAGGGCTTTCACCAACAAGTTGGACTTGACTATGGTGAGACCTAGCCCGGTTGTTAAACCTACAACCATAAGAACTGTACTATCTATTGCTTACTCTGCAAGTTGGTCCCTCAAACAAATAGATATTCAGAATACATTCCTTCATGGCTTCCTCTCCAAAGATGTATACATGGTCCAACCACCCAGATTCATCCACCCAAGCTATTCACATCATATCTGCAAGCTCCACAAAGCTCTTTATGGTTTAATACAGACTCCCTGTGCCTGGTTTTCTAGACTCAATGAAAAACTACTTCAACTTGGCTTCATGGGCTCCAAGGCAGATTCATCGCTGTTTATTTATAGCAACAACTATGTCACCATGTATCTCCTCATCTATGTAGATGACATAATTATCATAGCCTTTGTCCCTGCTGCAATTACTAAACTACTTCAGCTCCTCAGTGTTGACTTTGCTGTTAAAGATTTGGGTGATCTTCACTATTTTCTTGGGGTTGAAGTCCTCTCAGTCAAGTCGGGTCTTTTTCTCTCCCAACGTTTGTATATTTTGGACTTATTGAAGAAAACCAACATGTTGAAGGCCAAACCTATCACATCCCCCATAGCAGCCTCCTCTGTTTTGTCAGCCTTCATTGGTGGTCCAGTGGAAGATCATTCTCTATATCGCGACATTGTTGGCTCCCTACAATACCTATCACTGACACGTCCAGATTTGGGTTTTGCTGTTAATTGTGTGTGCCAGTTCATGCATAGACCAACTAAACTACATTGGCAAGCAGTAAAAAGAATTCTCCATAGCTAACGCACACAGTATCTCATGGACTTCTTCTTCATCGAACACAATCCAACAGCCTACAAGCCTACTCGGATGCCGATTGGGTAGGCTGCCCAGATGATAGACGCTCCACAAGAGCCTATTGTATCTTCCTTGGCTCGAACTTGATCTCATCGAGCTCTAGAAAGCAACCCACCGTCTCTCGCTCCTCTACAGAAGCAGAATATAAATCGGTTGCCAACACCACTGCTGAACTCCTTTGGATTCAAGCTCTTCTTCATGAACTCAGTATCTCTCTCTCTTCTACACCTAAACTATGGTATGACAACATTGGGACTACGTACATGTCAGTAAATCCAGTATTTAATGCACGCACAAAGCATGTGGAAATTGACTTCCACTTCGTTAGAGATCGCGTAGCTGATAAATCATTGGAAATTTTCTTCATTCTACACTTGGACCAATTAGCAGATGTTCTAACTAAACCTCTTGTCTCCACTCGGTTTCAAAGGTTGTGTTTCAAGCTCAAAGTCCCCCCCGTTGACCTTGTGGGAGGGTATTAATCCACATGGCTTATCACCTAGAGACTCACATCCCATACGTGAGTCTAGGGACACTCATCCTATACGGAACTCTGGTGATAGAGAGATAAGAAAAAGTTATACTTCAATGTAACAGCATGAAGAGAGAGAGAGATAAGATAGAAATTCAAATGTATAAGATAAGAGTTATACTTCAATGTAAAGAGGTAGAGTTGTAGTTAACCTAATATAGAGTAAATGCTATATATATCAATACAAGCTCACTAAGATGAGCACAGTGAAAATATTGTACAGCAAGGGTCTTCAGGTGATCTATTAGGTAGCAACCAGTTCATAAAATGAGTATAGTCATGTGCTTCTCTAGCAAAGCTCACGTTCCACTGATTGGAACCACTCAAGAACTCTAGGTTATTTGCAACAAAGGCGTCCTTCGCAGCGGCTATACCAAACAGGGCTAGAAAAGCTGCCTTGAGAATCATATTCCCAACCCACAGATCATGCCAAAAGCTAATCTTAGTCCCATCTCCCACTTCGAACCTGGTGTAGCCTGAAAGTCTCCTAACATTTTCTAACATTATTCCATAATCCCACCCCGAAAGCTCTTGTAGGAACGTTGGAGCAACATCGGCCCCGTAAACAGCCAAATTTGGATTCCACCACAATTTTCCACCAAGCATCTCTCTCAATACCAAAGTGCCATAGCCATTTACCTAGAAGAGGGCGGTTGAACATTCTTAAGTTACAGATACCCAAACCTCCCTCAGAGATAGGGGAGCAAACCTTAGCCCAGCTAATAAGGTGATATTTAAATTCTTCACCAATCCCTCCCCAAAGAAAGTCTCGTTGGAGCTTCTCAATGCGATTAGCCACACTACCAGGGATGGGGAAGAGGGACAAAAATTACGTAGGTAGGTTCAAAAGTGTGCTCTTAATAAGGGTAACCCTGCCACCTTTGGAAAGATACATATGTTTCCAACTGGCCAACCACGCTCCATCTTTTCCACAATGATATCCCAAATAGACTTTGCCTTGTAAGAAGCCCCTAGCAGGAGGCCACGATACTTCAAGGGCAGAGAAGAGGTCCCAAAACCTAAATGCCAGTCAACTCACCCATGTTGTCCACATTACCCACAAGAACCAAAACAGACTTAGCCAAATTAACCTTTAAACCAGAAACAACTTCGAAAAATAAGAGTAGAACTCAGAGATGACTAGGGTTGGCCGCATAAAAAACCAAAGTATCATCCATGAACAACAAGTGTGAGATATTTATAGTTGGAGGCCTAGAACCCACAGAGAAGCCTATGAGAAAACCTCTATCATCAGTAGCAGTGATCATTTTGCTCAAAGCCTCGATGACTATAACGAAGAGAAAATGAGATAGTGGGTCACCCTGCCTCAACCCAAGCTCCCTCAAGGGCGGCCTTCTTTTTGTGATCGGCAGCTCTTGGAAAGATCCTCACTTTGGACAATCTCAGGAAGTGTCATGTTATCATGATAAACAAATGTTGCATGTGCAAGAAGACGGAGGAGTCCGTGGACCATCTCCTTCTCCATTGCGATGTGTCCTTTGCCTTGTGGTACTCTATTTTCAGCTTTGGGTTGTCTTGGGTTATGCCACAACGGGTTATCGATCTGCTTACTTGTTGGTGGTCTTCGGGCCGGTCGAGGAGTGCTATGGTGTGGAAAATGGCGTCCACTTGCCTCTTTTGGTGCTTATGGAGGGAAAGAAATAACCGGAGCTTTGAGGACATGAAGAAGACCCCTGAGGAACTTTTATCCTCTTTCTATCACACTTCGTATCTTTGGACTACGGCCTATGTGTTCCCCTTATCTTTTAGCTTTCTTAATTTCCTTACTCGTTTCTCTAGTTAGGCGTTTCCTTTTGTATGCTCCCAGTGTACTAAGGTGCGCCTCACGCTTTTAATGAGATTGGCTTATTACTTATAAAAAAAAAAAAAAAAAAAGAAGATGGATGAGTGGCCCCTATCAAGGAAAAGATGTGAGAGCATCATTCATGAGGGTTTAGTTATGGGCTATAGAGACCAATTAATGCACCATTGAGAAAGAACAATTCAATTTAAGTTGAAAGTGTGAAAAGAGGAAGACGAAAACCTCAAATAACATTGATAAAGTAATGTAAAAGGATATGTTAATTCCGAAGGCAACAATGTATGATTTTAATCATATGATAGAATGACAGAAAAAATTAAATGTGACAACTTTGATTAGTTGATGAGAATCCACAACAAACCCTAATTTGAATGAGATTAAGGCTTAGTTGAGATGAGGTTATTATAAATGACAGTGCGACTTGGATGAAACAAAAATCAAAGCCTTGTTCTCACTCTGATTCTTCCTTCTATTACCTGTTAAAATCCACTACCTCAGATTATTGCTTATATCAACAAGTTCTCTGCCCCACACAAATTTGTTCGAAGTATGCATAGCTAGGTCGAGCATCCCAATTCCTTGTGTACGTCAAGAGAGCAAAGATAACTTTCCTTTTTTGTTTTAAATACAAGAACTCCTTTACCTTAACATTAAATCTAAAAGCTATATGAATGCCATGGAACATGTCCATCTCAAAATTAGAGGGTAGAAATCTCAAGTTGGACAGCTGAGGGATAATGGCTATCCATCTTAGTTTGGGAATTAATTACAAAGTTAACTTAAATCTAAAAATCTTCCTTTTCTTGCCACTAGTTGCAAAAAATTACACGAGATGCATAATGTTTTCTTCTAAATATTTGCTTCCATTTTCCTAAGTAAGCAAACAGGAAATAAACGATTCGAGAGGCCTGAATGTTTTAGCTCTCACCAACAATAAGTAGGCAAAACAGCCAACTAGGACTCATTCCCTTCATGAAGAAAAAATAAAATTAAATATAAAGCTTGATCCCATTCGAACTCTTCTATACTTACTTGAAATAACTTCAGAACATAATGTCCCAAATCCAAATCAATTACGGCAGAACCAACTAGGAATTAAATTTAAGAAAATTAATTTGTCATGGACAGCAAAGGAGGCAGGTTGGAGACAAATATCACCAGCTATGCTCAAACTCCTTCCCCTAGTAGTTTAAATTTAATCCATTTAGCAATTGAATGCTGGGTCATCCAATGTGTTTATTAAGCATTAACCAAAATTAGGTAGGGAAAATTAGTATAAACATTTTCAATGAACTTGTGATGCACATGTGTTTCTACATAAAGATTCTTAGTCTGGCCAGAATTAAGTTCTACTACAGAGATTTATAAACAAAAGACTTGACATTAGGCTAGATTTAAGACTTAAAAAAAGTATACTTTTGAAAATTTGGGTATGAGAAACTACGTCACGATCTGAGACTCTAGGATATGTGTTCTCTCTCTCTCTCTCTCTCTCTCTCTATGAGGGGTAGCGCGTGAGTGTGGGGGTGGCGCGTGAGTGTGGGGGTGGCGCATGAGGGTCGTGGCGGTGGAGTAGAATCAGTTTTTTGAAGCTTTTTGGAGTGAGTTACGACGGATAGAATAGTCTATAGAGCTTGTTTGGGAGACTCTCCAGTCCGGGGAGAAGTGGTGTTGTGGAAATGGAGAGATGGTGTTGCGTGGAATCTAAGACGTTTGTGTTTTCGGTGATAGAAGGTGCTTCGGTGGTAAGAGTGGAGGAAAGGAGGAGGAGATTTTCAGGGCTCGTACTGCTTGGTGCACAGAGCAGTGGGTGGTTGTTTTCGACCCTGGAGAGTGTGCTGAGGTTTACAGGGAAGGATTTTGTAAGGTCTTTCAGTGAGGGGTCCAAGGTCTTCATCGTTAGGCGAGGAGGCAACATAGCTAGAAGTTTCATCGAAGTAGCAGCCTATGCCTTGGGTGGTTTGAAAGGGATTATTTACATTCCTGAAGGACGGAATGGGTGGGGATGGAGCAGATTCCTAGCAGAGCTGGGTAAGATCAGGGACTTTCTCTCAGAATCAGCAGGGAAAGATATGGTTCGGACTGGACCTCCGCCAGCGATGGAGCGGGTTCACGGAAATGGAGCCGTCACGGATGCTGCTACTGGTTCAAACGCCTCAGACAAAGCATCATCTTACGCAGAAGTTCTATGCACAGGTTCTCGCCGACCGGAGGAGGAAGGGTTGAAGCAGGTTCAGCCGGTGCACCATTTGGGTAAAGACCATCATGACCGTTATGCCTTCGACAACGTGCAGGGGGTCAGAAGATTTCCTAAATCGGAAGCAAAGTTCCCTGCTGTTTTCCGAGGCAAGTCAGACTACTCTATTGGTGTAACTAGCGATGGTTTTCAGATGTTTGGAGGGAAAGACACGTTACCCTCCCTGCTGCTCTGGCAGACCCAGCTGGAGAAGTTGAAAACTGAGGTGGACCGAGCACTGAGTAGTGTGCGTGAAGGGTTATTGTTGGTTGGGCCGGGCTTCAAGCCCAATGGTGATAGGCGGAAGAGAAAGAAGAACAGGAAGAAGAAAAAGCAGAGGACTTGTTGGGTTCCGAAAACTAAGCCCAACCCAAGTGTTTCAACGGCCGATCTGGCTACGCCTCCAGCAAAAGAACCGTTGGCAGCGTTGGGTTCCGGTGGACAAGAGAGTGTTCCGGAGAGAGCGTCGACTTCCGACGGGATCTGTCATCCACCTACGACGATCACGTCTTCGGAGATCACGCTCGCCGAGTCTGCCTCCAGGCCAGAGCGGGGGCCTCGACCTGATACCACAGTTGCGGATATAAGGGAAGAAAAGGAAGAGATGGGTATAGCCAGGAGTGCGGTTCAGTCTGTGGGATACACAGAGGCTGACGGTGGTGTTTCTGCTCCTCTCGAAATCCAAGCACCGGTAAGCAACACCATTTTGTTGGAGTTAGGTTCCGGGCCAGTCATCAACGTGGTGGACACCGTCATTTGCCCACCTCTGCTCTGCGCCGGAGGGCCGACTGTTGTCCCTGCCTCGGAAAGTTTAACCTCCCAGCCGGTTACTAGTAATGGGTCTGAGCTACCCGCTTCTATGTTGGAGGTTGTACCCAAAGATCCGGATGCCCCTGCCACAGTTCGGATGGATTCAGACTCTATGATGGTTGTCTGGGCTGGTCGGAGTTCGCTGGATCCTTTGGTTCCTTCGGGCTTTTATCCCTCGGTTTTAGAAGTTGAAAATGACTCTATTTCTCTCTTCTCCCCTTCCGGTTTGGGGCCCACGAATGGAATGGAGCTTATTGAGCCCCCGGAGGAAGAGCCGGCTCCTTTGTGCTGCTGTCCGGGTGATAATTTCAGGGGTTTGTCCGGTAAAAAATCTCCAATGGACTTCTTGAAGGTGATTCTGGAGTATAGCCAGTAGGTGGGGGTCACGTGTGATGGCTATGAAGGTCAGCTTTCAGCCGTGTTTGAGGCTATCCTTGCTGAAAATGACAAGAAGGAGACGGGTTCTTCTCTGAAAGCGGGTAACAAGTTCAATAGAGAACTTAATAGATTATCTTGTTCTATTAACTATGATGCGCGAAGCGGAAGCAGTTCTCAGAGTAGGTGTAAAGGGAGGGTGATTGGAGGTTTTTTATGAAGCCAAAAATCCTTTCGTGGAATGTCAGGGGCTTAAATGAGGGTAGCAAGCGGTTGAAAGTTAAAAACTTAATTAGACAATGGAAGGCAGACATTATTTGCTTGCAAGAAACCAAATTGGAGTTCATCTCCAACAGCTTAGTGAGGTGCCTTTGGGGATGTCACTTCGTTGATTGGTGTTACTTACCCTCATGCGGGGCCTCTGGTGGTATCCTTATCATGTGGGATAGAAGGGTTGTTGAGAAATTAGATGTGTATGTGGGGGAGTTTGTTGTTGCTGTTTCTTTTAGGAGCGTTGCCGATGACTTTACTTGGGCCTTCGCGGGGGTATACGGTCCTAACCTTGTTTCTTTAAGAAGATCGCTCTGGGACGAGCTGGCTGGCCTTGCTTCTTGGTGGGAGATG
This sequence comes from Alnus glutinosa, assembly GCF_958979055.1. Taxonomy (NCBI): domain Eukaryota; kingdom Viridiplantae; phylum Streptophyta; class Magnoliopsida; order Fagales; family Betulaceae; genus Alnus; species Alnus glutinosa. The sequence continues at coordinate 10,792,689 of NC_084895.1, forward strand.
CCTTGGTGTATTGGGGGCGATTTCAATGTCACTCGCTTTCCTGCTGAAAGGTCTAGGGAAGGTCGCCTAAACGCTGCTATGATGGAGTTCTCAGACTTTATTTTCGAGCAGGGCCTCATGGACTTTCCTCTCGCTGGAGGGACTTTCACGTGGTCCAATAATCAAGAGAACCCTTCTTGGTCTCGTATTGACAGATTTCTTGTCTCTCCAGATTGGGAGGTCAAGTTTCCAGGGTCTATTCAGAAAAGGCTTCCTAGATTGTGTTCTGATCATTTACCTATCCTCCTGGATTGTGGTGGCATTCAATGGGGTTCCAGACCGTTCAAGTTTGAGAATATGTGGTTGAAGGCTGAAGGGTTTGTGGATAGGGTTCGGCTTTGGTGGGAGTCTTATCGCTTCCAGGGTTCTCCTAGCTTCATCTTCACTCAAAAGCTTAAGGCCTTAAAGGCTGATCTCAAGAGATGGAATGAACAGGAGTTTGGCAATGTGGAGTTTCGCAAAAAAATGCACATGGAAGAATTATGTACTCTTGATAGGTTGGAGGAACAACAAGGTTTATCTTCCGAAGAAAAGGAGAGGAAATGTGTGGTCATCAGAGACCTGGAGAACTCTATCTTGCAGGAAGAGATTAGTTGGAGACAGAAGTCTAGGGTTCTTTGGCTGAAAGAGGGTGATAAATGCACTAAATTTTTTCACCGAATTGCTAACTCGAACAGGAGGTCTAATTCCATAGAGTCGCTCTCTATCAATGGCTCTGTTTCTTCCGACCAGCAGGTTATCAGAGAGCATGTTGCTCAATTCTATGAGTCTCTCTTTACAGAACCTTTCCCATGGAGACCTAGAATGGATAATATTGCTTTCGACACCTTGGATGCAGCTGAGGCCTCTACTTTAGAACTTCCTTTCGAGGAGATGGAGGTCTTAGAGGTGGTGAAAAGCATGAATCGAGACAAGGCACCTGGTCCAGATGGGTATTCTCTTGCGTTTTTCCAAGACTGCTGGGATGTGATCAAGACAGATCTTATGAGGGTTTTCTGGGACTTTCACTCTCAAAGCAAGTTTGTCAAAAGTGTTAACGCCACTTTTATAGCCTTAATTCCGAAGAAGTCTAGGGCTGTGGATCTAAAGGACTTTCGTCCTATCAGTCTTGTAAGTGGTGTGTACAAGATCATTGCAAAAGTCCTTGCAAATAGACTTAAAAAGGTGGTGGAGAAGATTATATCATCCCCTCAAAATGCTTTTGTGAAAGGTAGGCAAATTCTTGATTCAGTTCTTATTGCCAATGAGTGCTTGGATAGTCGAATCAAAACCGGCGAACCAGGGTTACTTTGTAAGTTGGATGTTGAGAAGGCCTACGATCACGTTAACTGGGATTTCTTATTGTATATGTTGAGAAGATGTGGCTTTGGGGAGAGATGGTGCTCCTGGATAGCGCACTGTATATCTACGGTGCGGTTCTCTGTGCTGGTGAATGGCTCCCCAACCAGTTTTTTCAGCAACTCTCGTGGCCTTAGACAGGGTGACCCACTGTCACCACTATTGTTCGTCATTGTGATGGAGGCTCTTAGCAAGTTCTTCTTCGCTACTGTCCAAAAGGGCTACCTTTTAGGGTTTTCTGTAGGTACTGGCAATAGCGAAGCTATTATCATTTCTCACCTATTGTTCGCAGACGATACTTTAGTCTTTTGTGGGGCTAATTCTGATCATCTTCATTATCTTCGTATGCTTCTTATTTCTTTTGAAGCTGTGTCAGGATTGAAGATTAATCTGGCCAAATCTGTTATGGTTCCTGTGGGTGAGGTGGATAATATGGACGGTCTGGCTAACATATTGGGCTGTGGAGTTTCCTCTCTTCCTATAAAGTATCTTGGTCTTCCGTTGGGAGCTCCTTTCAAGGCTAAGTCTTGTTGGGATGAAGTTGTAGGGAAGATTGAGAGGCGGTTGGCTAGCTGGAAGCGGTTGTATTTGTCGAAGGGGGGTAGGGTTACCCTTATAAAGAGTACTCTCTCCAACCTTCCTACATATTTTCTCTCTCTTTTCCCTATTCCATCCAGTGTTGCTAGTCGCATTGAGAAGCTGCATCGAGACTTCTTGTGGGGTGGCATAGGCGACGAATTCAAATACCACTTGGTTAGTTGGTCCAAGGTTTGTCATCCTATTTCTGAAGGTGGTTTGGGCATACGAAACTTGAGAATTTTCAACAAGGCGCTTTTAGGGAAGTGGTTGTGGCGTTATGCTTATGAGAGAGAAGCTCTGTGGAAATCCGTGGTGGATGCAAAGTATGGCTCTACTAGGGCTGGTTGGTGTTCCTTAGATCCCCTTGGGTCTCACGGTGTGGGGATTTGGAAGAACATTAGGAAGGGGTGGAGATTGTTTTGTAGCTATACCAGACTTATCTTGGGCAATGGGTCGAGGATACGTTTTTGGGATGATGTATGGTGTGGAGAGATGTCCCTCAAGGAAGCTTTTCCAGTTCTGTATGATATAGCTTGTGCCAAGGATACTTTGGTAGAAGACCATTTGGTAGTGGTAAGTGGTTCCTATCAGTGGGATGTCAGATTTTTCCGTGATGTTCACGATTGGGAGATGGATGTTATGGCTTCCTTTTTCTCCTTACTGTATTCTTCCAAGGTGGCTCAAGATGGGGGGGACCGGCTTTGGTGGTCCCTCTCTCGCAAAGGGTCTTTTGATGTTAGATCATTCTATAAGGCTCTTGCCTGCAAAGAAGCTTCTTTATTCCCCTGGAAAAGTATTTGGCGGACCAAGGCCCCATTGAAAGTGGCCTTCTTCGCTTGGACGGCAGCGTTAGGGAAAATCCTCACCTTGGACAATCTCAGAAAGAAGCGTGTCATTGTGATTGATAGATGTTGCATGTGTAAAATGACCGGGAAGACTGTGGATCATCTTCTTCTTCATTGCGAGGTTGCACGCGCTCTTTGGTATGTCATCCTTAGCCGGTTCGGTCTGTATTGGGTGATGCCTTCACGGGTGATAGACTTATTTGCCTGTTGGTGGTCGGGGGGACGGTCCCGAAGTGCGGTCGTGTGGAAAATGGCTCCTTGTTGTCTTATGTGGTGCTTGTGGACGGAACGCAACGATAGACAGTTTGAGGACAAAGAAAGAACCATAGAGGAGCTCATTTCCTTTTTTCTTCATTCTTTGTACTCCTGGACGGCTGCGTATCTAGCACCTCTAGAGATTAGTTATAACGATTTCCTTGTTTTGCTTTCTTCTTCTTCTTAATTGTCTTTCTTGTATACCCCCTGTATACTTGATTGCGCTTTGCATTTTTCTAATAAAATTCTCAACTTACTTATCAAAAAAAAAAAGAAAGTGCTAAAAAAGCTTGAACTTTTAATTGGATGAAGACTCCTTTCTCACTTCAGACTTGCTGTTTTCTTGAGAACTTTTATTTATACTCATCTACCCCTTCATTTTCTTCGTTTTACAATGTACATCTCTTCTCTTCCTCCTCTTTTCCATGAAAAAACAATGCAGAATTGCATACTTCATTCTTTCTTTCTTTTTATTTGTTAAATTACTCATGCACCACATGCTTGCACACACACAAGAGATAGTGAGTTGCCCGTACCTGAACAACTCTATGCCATTGATGTTCCTTCTCAAGAGCAAGTAATGCCCTCTTAAGTGATGCAATAGGAAAGCTTTCCTCCCATGCAACCCAGGCATCTAGAGCACCATAAACAGCCTCCTTACTGTCCTTGATATCGAGAAGCTGCAACAATGTGGTTATTTTAACAAACTTATCTAAATATGCCCTCATAAGAGGCACGTAATAAAAAACAACAAGCTCACTCTTTGTGAAGAGAAGGGGAAAGATAATACTCCTTTCATCCCAATTTAAATGTCTTGTTTTCCTTTTTGGGAATTCATAAAATGTATATCTCTTTCTAAAGGTGGAAGTCCCTCTTCAATTTCCTATGTTACCCTCACATTTTCTATAAAGTAATCAATTTCTTATTAAACATTGTGCCACTTTAAATATAAAGAATTTTCTAGGAAACTCACTACATGTTAACATTTTGATTACTATTTGTACCTTCCCAAACCAAGATATCAATTTTGAAATATTTGAAGTGAAGTCATTTTATCAGGTGTTAACCATCCAAAAGGGTTTTTCCTTTCCTTGGAAGAATATTTGACGTGTTAAGGCTCCGTCGAGGTTGTTGTTTTTTGTGTGGACAGCAGCCTTAAGAAAAATTTTGACGCCTGACAATTTCCGAGAAATGTTGTGCTGGTTGAGTAATGTTGTATGTGCATGAAGAGTGGGGAATCCGTTGACCATCTCTTATTGCATTGCAATATTGCACGAGATTTGTGGAGCTACTTTTTTACTTTGTTTGAGGTGGAGTAGGATATGCCAAGGCGGGTGCTGGAATTATTAACTAGCTGGGGTGATTCATTGGGGTGTGGTCAAGCTAAGATGATCTGGAGGCAGGTCCCTTTGTACGTAATATGGGTCTTTGGCGTGAGAGGAATGCTCGGCATTTTGAAGATATAGAAATATCAATGTTGGAGTTGCGAAGAAATGTGCTTAACACTATATATTTATGGATATCGGCTCATCTTAGCCCGAGTTGCCTTACTTTTGTAGAGTTTTTAACTTTATGTTCTTCGTTTTCATCAATTTAAGGGTTTTCGTGTATACTTTTTGTGTATTAGGGTTGCGCCCCTCTGCGCTTCTTCAATAATATGTCATTATTTATCAACAAAAATTAAAAAAAAAAAAAAAAAAAAATTGAGACGGATGGAGTAGTTAATATAACATAATGGCAACAAGGAGAAAATTTCTGATAAACACCCATTGAGGAGGTTACCATTAAACATTCTCTTGTGAAGTAGCTAGTACAAACCTTATGATTACACTAATTAAAATGGAGTAGCACAATAATGCAACAATTTAGTGATATATTATAGCATTCCATGACATTTCTCAAGAATATACATTGCATATACATGAACAAACAAATTCAAAACATGTACACAAAATAAAAATAAATTGATTACTAAATTTTTTTTTTAAGAAAAAAAAAAAGTCGAAAGTGAAAGAAAAATGTACAAAAAAAGTTCTGAATTCAGATTTTCTGTTATGCACAAATAATAGCACTAGATAAAAGTTGACAGACAAAGGCCAATAACCAAACATGCAGAAGTTGTTCAACGCTCGTTTTTATTAATTAATGGTCAAATCCATTTTTAAGATGGATAGCAGAACATACTAATGAAAACCCTAAACATTATTTAATTGCCTTTTAGGATATCTCTCTTCATAAAGGACATAAAAACTAAGCATTAGGGTTAAGAGAGCGTGTTCTTGCTAGCATTGTAGCAATGTCTTACAATCATCCCTTCAAATCATCACGGTATATAGTGTGAATTAGCAGAACGTTTAGACATGTCATAGAATTTTAATGAATCCACTGAGCTTCAAAAGGCATTTCACATATCTTTGGCTCATTAATAAAAGACTATTGACAATTTGGGTACTAAAATCAAATTGTCAAAAACAAAAATAAACTTCACATACTTACTGTATTCACAAGAAAATTGACCTTGTCCTTCCTGGGAACATTCTCCCCAATTTGACGCTCTCGACTCGTAGTTTGGCTGTTGCATTCTTCCTAGAACGTTTTGCAATTCAATTGAACCAAAAAATGAATCAAATGCATTACATTTTCATGAAAGAGGAAATTACAAAACCCGTATCAATTTACAAAAAGGTACCCCAAAAACTTCTATGACAAAGCAAATCTGCTCCCAATAGAATTAACAACGAAAGAATGCAATGAATAACTCGAATGACAAATAACAAAATAATCGCAAGAATTTATTAAAATCTTAGATTACCTGATATGATGCCACAGCTGTTGATGTAGCGCTTTGGTTGGGTTTCTGAGATTGCAACAACATAGTACCGTAATTGGATTTGTTCAAGGTCTGGACCCTGACCACTCCAAGCTGAGTTAACCGGCCAACCTGTACCAAATCACAAACCAATACAATGCCATTGGGATCCAGATCACAAAAAAAAAAAAAAAAATCAAAATGGTCAAGGTAAGAGAATAACTCATTGAGTATAGCAAAACAGCTAAGAGAGAAAGAGAGATGCAGAAACTCACCAGAAAAGACATTGCAGGTGATCTCCACATGGCCGCCAGAATCAGAAACTCCAAATTGAGAGAGAGAGAGAGAGAGAGAGAGAGAGAGAGAGGGAGAGGTGGAGTTGAAGAGTGGGATATTAAAACCCGCCTAAAATCCTAGTACAACTCTCTCATCCTCTGTCTTTTCTTCTCGTTCTTTCCTTCTCCTTCTCTGTTTTCACAGCGGGAATATTACGCGAAGGGAAAACTCAATTTTTTTTTTGTTTTTTTGGTTTTTTTTGTTTTTTTTTTTTTTATAAAAGGGAAAACTCAAAATTAGGCCCACGTACAAGGACCAATTTTGCTTTTTTTCAAAAAAAAAAAAAAATTAAATTAATATTTAGGTTTAATATATTTTTTATTAAGAATAATACGTGTCATCATTCTACTGGCCCAGATATGGTACATTAATGAAATTCGTCAAGAGTTTTGACAGAATTTTACTATAGGGACTAATTATTATTTTGGTCTACTCTGAAAATCTCTAAATTATTTTTTATACCTTAGAGAGCAATTTGTAAATTAGGCCAATCACAAAGACTGATTTTCCATGTTTTTATTTTTTGAAAAGATAAGCTAGTTTCCAAATTTTTTCCCAAAAATCTAGTTCTAAATGATGTGTCGCCATTTTACATGATATATTATTTTAGTCAATAAAACCATAAGGAGATAGATGATGGCACATCATTTGTTTTTCAATTTTTTTTCCAAAAAATTGGAAAACTTAACATTTCTTTTCTTTTTTTTATTAAATCAACAATTCTTTTTGTTTCTAGAAACTCAGAAAATTTCATACATAAACTTATCTTCTTATAATAAATCAAAATATCATAACCAAAACACATACATATTCCAAGCTTTTTTTTTAAAGAAAATAACATTTTGTTCATATTATCCTCCAAGAAAGATTCTTAGACTAGGATCTTCTCAAGATTCAATGGGCCTCTAGAGCCTATTTCAAACTAGTCTTTGGATCCTTGATGGATGAACAAGTACAATACAACTTTGAAAATACTTATGTTTTGTTAACTCAAGAATAAACATCAAAGTAATAATTGATTCTCAAATTAAATGTCATTCATATAAATCATAAATGATCCAAATATGACAACTTTGGAATTTTCATTTTAACTCCAAATTTTCAAGGTCTGTCTTTTTTTTTTTCTTGGTTTTATGATTTCCTAGAACCCTTGCAAGTCAATTGCAGACATGTATTAGTATCAAATCTACACACCAAGAATTTCGGTAGATTCTTACTAAACATGTATCTCAAAACCAAAAGAAAACTTTTACCTGAATGTTTGAGTGCTAGATACTTAGGATAATTTCTCATCCATTGTCCATCCTCCTTGCAATAAAAGCATATCCCTTTGGCCTTACCTTTGAACTTGCTCCTAGCTTTATTGACACCTATGACAACAGCTTTGCCATTTTCTTTGGTCTCCTTATTTTTTCCCTTACCTTTCGGTTATGAGAAAAAAGTTTCACCAACTATCATACCAGACTTTGGTTCCATCATGCTATCCGTTATTACACTCACCAATTCAAACAAAGAACAAACATCTTTGCCTTTAAGCTTACATTTGAATTCCTTAAAAGAGTGTATCATGGATTTGAGGATTTCATCAATCCTAGATTTCATTAACCTCAACATCTAATAAACCCAGTTATTTCAATTTGAAAATCTCACTGTGTATTGAAACAACTTTTGTCATTTCAGTATCTGTGTCATGTTCGAGAATAAGATATTATTCTCCAAACCTTACTTCCAGATATTCCAACATATCTGAAGCAACCATAAAAGTTTTGTAGCTTTACATAAAACTCATATGCTAGTGACGTCAAGATCAAATATTTTGCTACGTTATTAATATGCAACCAGTGATTGTAATTATTTATTTCACCATCAGTGGCTTTAATGCAGGATAGACAGGATGAATTTGCACAATATTGTGCCCTTTTAGTCACGTAGATTTATTATAATCTTTGTATCCATTGTTTATACTTAGGATTCAAAAATTAAAATAGTAGGACCAAAAGGCATATCAGTAGGATTAAATGAAGAAAAAACTGTAGAATAAAGAACAATATCAGGATATATCAATTTTGCACAAATAAATATAATATGAAAACCCAATGAAAAACATATAATATTCAAAATGCAACGACAACCTAATCTTATAATTAAAAGAACATCCTCCGAAGGGAGCAAGGCCCACAGCCAAGGCGAGATGTCTTTAAGTGCCATGATTAGGTGAGACAACTTACTCATTATCAACATATGTAGTCTTTAACTTTAAGATAACAGAGCTTCGCAGGGAGATTAATATCCTAAATTAGTCAAGTGTATAACATCAAGTAGATTGGATGTGATTGTCAAGTAACTCAACGTAGGTGTGGTTGTTCTTAATACATAACCACATCTCCTCTATCTCTAAAAGAAATCTAACCTTGTAATTTGCAAAGTAAAAACACCCTCCGAAGGGAGTAGGGCCCATGGCCAATGCAAGGTGCCCTTACTTCATGATGGATACTGCAAGAATCAACAGTATTGATTCTATCTCCCACTTGATATTTTTAATTTATGGGCTTTGTTTAAAAACAATTGTAATTATATTACATTTGCAACTTGCTTTTCTAATTAGATTACCAAGTGATCATAACTACGTTAGGTTCTTTATCTCATTAGGTAATAGACATTCTAATTTAATATAATCTTTAATCCAATTATTTTTTTAAAAAAATAAGCCCTAATTTATATGACATGGTTGACCTAATCAAATTAGGAACTCTTCTTCCAAAATGAACTTTGTCATCTTTTAGGTTCTTGGATTTTTATCTCTCACTCCCATTAAGGAAAATACTGTCAACCCTAAACCTTTCATCCAAAACTTGACATGGTAACCTTAATCAAATTAAATTACATCATTCGAATCCTTGTTCATAACTTTCCTAAATTGTGAATCTTAATGTGATGTCCCGAATATTATTTGGCAATTTTGGGAATAAAATTTATTGGGATAAACAACTAAAATTAATTAGACTAATAGAAAGTACAATGGGACGCGCAGAGAATATTTTATGGGCCAAAGAAATAAGTTATACAAGGAGAAAATATGTGAGAATGAATGAGAAATTGAATAAAGGCAGAAAAAAATGGATTAAATAAGTAAAATTAATGTGACGCGTCTAGACGGTATCTTATCACCACGTGGCGGATGCCTTATTCCACGCGCGTCCGGACGTCTGCCTTAAAGTGTCCGGACGGTTCGCAACGAGCGGTGCACGGTCTTCTTAAACGACGCGCGTCCGGACGGTAGTCGATGTCTGTCCGAACGGTCTGCTATGCGGCGCACGTCTTCTTAAATGGCGCACGTCTAGACGGTGATTAATGTCCGTCCGGACGGTCTGCCTAATGACGCGCATCCGGACGGATTGTATTGCCCACCCAGACGGGGTTCGAATTAAAGAGGGCAAAACGCCCTTTTTCCTTCTCGGCAGTTGGTTTTTCCTCCCTATTCTCTACGATTTTTCACTTAAAAACCGTAATATCTTGAAATCCAGCCGTCCAATCTTATATTCGACTTCAATAAAGTAATCATTGAAGTCCAATCTACGTTTTGACCGAACGTTTTGAGGTAAATAGTTAAACTCGCATCTTTTAGAGGTTATTGTTAAATCTTGTAGAAATGAGTTTAACTTGGTATTTTCTTTAGGTTTGGTGTGGTTTGGAGTTGCCAGGAGCATCCCGAGCATTTAGTCACTACTTGGTTAATTTTTGGTAAGTTTTCCATAGACATTAGTTTTGGGTATTTTATTAAAATGTTATATTATTGTGGTTAATCCTAAGTTATACTTATGGGTTAGCAATGTTGGGTTTAATAAAATACTTAGGAACGTTAGAGCTTTATGGGTAAATTAGTAAATGGCTTTTGAGCAATTCAAAATGCCACTAGGTGTAATTTTTAGTTGAAATGCTAAGTAATGCAATATATTGTGTTTTAGCAGCATATTGCGGTTGAGTTTAGAGTCATTTGGATATTTGGAAGCACAAGCGATCTGAGGTGGGTATTCTACTCACTAAGAAAAATATATATTTTTATATGTAATAGATTGATAAAATATATATAATGTTTATGAAACTGAACCAACCATATGATGAATTATATGCTTTGAGATGATTTGATTAGTTTCAATTATGTTTAAACTATATCAATGATGTTTAAGAAATAGTGCAAGAGTGAAAAGTATTGAATTGATTTAAAGTGTTATGTTCTGCGGTTGGGATTTAAATTATGCAAATCACTGAGAATATGTCATGTTGAAACTGTTTATGTTTTATGAAACTATGTTTTGAGTTTGAGAACATGTCATGTTGAAACTGTTCAAGTTTTATGAAGAAACTATGTTTTGAATGTCTTCAAAGTGATTGATAAAAAATGTTGGATTGGTTTAGTTTTAAAAGGACATGATTTAGCAACTACATGATTTCAGCATGATACAGAAGTAAAATATATACTGGTCAAGCACAAAACATAGAGCATGTAGTATAGAGCATACATACCCCAACAGAATCAGTATTAGGAGCATAACAGTATCAGCAGCATATCAGTATCAGCAGCATATTAATATTAGCAACATAACAGTATCAACAGCATATCAGTATCGGCAGCATTATTAGCATCAGTTCATGCATGTCATGTATAGCATTGTTTTATGAGTGATGTTTTTATGATATGAGTATTTTTGCTAGACGTAGTAGTATGCATAAGAGTCTTCATGGAAAAGATCTTATGTATATTTCTATCAGATGGTCGCATGTGTTAATATCATACATTGAACTTGAAAGTACATGGATACATGACTGCCCAAGCGCGAGTAATGGCATGTCTATGAGTAAGAAGGTTGACTGTTATTGATATTCAGGAAAGACATGTTAGCATGATTGAGTTTAACTCTAGTGCTCTCATGATCTACTGACGTTCAAGGCACGAAACTGAAATACCGTTAGATATGGTGTTGCAAGTGTTTTGTTGAAGGATGTTATCCTAGTATGGAAGAGTTAGATGCCATGTTCCTTGCTTAAGACTTATGTGTATACGTGATATCTGTGATGGAGTGATCGTGTGCACATACGTCTGAGCGACCAATGAAAAGTATTATTATAGAGGGGTCTATATGTAGAAACTTCCAAGGAGGGATGACTGGAACTTCTACATATGTTCACAACTATATAGTATGTTTTAAATGTTTTCGAAATAGTCGGTGTTTGCTGCATTAGCTATTGGTAAATTATGGCTAATATAGTGCTCGCGTGACTAAAAATAAAAGAAAGGTTGGTTCTTTGTGAAAACTCAATTAGTCTTATACCACTGAGATCTTAGTGTGTTTCATGCTAAGGCGGTAAACTCATCATTTCACATATGCGGATGTGGATACCACCACAACCGTGTAGATGATATTCCTGTGATTGCAGGTACTCATGAGGTGGACGATGATCAAGTAGCACACTATCTGGGTTACTACGATTGAAGCCTGTAGCGACAATTGTAGTGGGGTAGGACTATGGTGTCCTTATTTTTTGGTGTTTTTGTATATGGCTTGTGACGTATGTGTCATATATTATTTTGTATAAGCCATTCTTTTGTAATAGTTATATGTAGTTAAACTTTAAACAGATAGACGTGTGTTATGGCTCGCATTTGTTTAGATAACGAGTTTGTTTATAGTTATGCTTTTTCGCTTGATTGATGGTATTATGATTTCTTCCGCTGTAAATGTAACTCTGTATATCAGGTGCATGTTATGGGCATGTGCCTATGTTGGCTGAGCGACATGTAGCCGTGCTACTGCGATGACTCGTTTTACGTTTTGTATTAAAAAAAAAAAAAAAAAAAAAAAAAAAAAAAAAAAAACAGGTCGTCACACTTAAACATTGCATTCCAACTAAGGGGATCCTTATGTTTGAGTCTTGTGAAAAATCACAACCTCTTCTTTAGGAAATTATCATAACCTGAAATATTCTTAGGAAAATTAGATCAAAAAAATATTAGGTTAAGAATTTTTGAATCCATACTTTCAGGATTTATGGATTAAGATTAGGATTTGAGAAAATCCTAAATAATCCATTAGCTTGTCTCCCCTTAGGTTGTGAAACCTTAGGTATTGGACTCCAAGAGTAGTGGCTGGCCATCACATTCAAGTGATGCATAGTTATAGATAAGACCCATGGATCTCATCATTTGCTTGATTATGAGTAAAACTCATGCCAATCCATGCATGACAATCAAATTACTATACATCCAAAAATATTTATGAATGCACATCATGTTTCAATAATATGAAACTCTTTTCAAATTATTGACAACATAATTACCATGCACTCATAAATCTAAACAAGATTGATTTCATTCTGCTCTGACATCATGGTTCCCCCACTGGATAGCATCCACCACATTATTCAGACATACCATTGGGGATATCTTCACACCTGCGCCTGTATGGTGTACACCAGGCTGGTCAAACTGTTTTACGCCAACCTAGAGGTGGTGCAGGACGATGACCACGAGGTGGTGCTACAGTCCATCGTTGACGGCCATATCATCACTGTTGATCCCCATATCATCAGTCACTTCATCGGAGTTTCGGTTCTTGATATCTCCGGCAGCCCATACAATGAAGTGGTGCTCCCTCCTTCACTGGATGATCTCAAGGAGTTTTTTCATCCTGTTCCACAGGGTGAGGAGCGTCCTACCACCATCAGGATTGGTGCCTTAATCTCTTTCACACTGCATGTTGGCCAAGATTGTTCAGCACAACCTCTGGCCAGTTGTCAAGCCCAGTGACCTGATTCTGAAGAAGGCCTAGTTTGTTTATGCCATCCACCTCCGCTTGCCTTTCTATTTGTGCAAGCATATTCTGAGTGTTATGCTGGAGGCCTGTGATGAAAGCAATACTGGACTTTCTTTTGGCTGCCTACTTACTAATATCATTCTTCAATCGGGGATCAACGTTACTGGAGAACCGATGATGAAGATTCAGCAGCCCATCAACAAGTAGACTTTGATGAAGTCCAATGCTCAACTGTGGAGAGATGACTCCGATGATGAGGTGCTCGTACCTACTGCCATGCCTGTTGGTTTTCCAGCCATGGCTTCCTCCTCCCAGACCGTCCCGCCATCTAAGCCGAAGGTTAACTATTCTTAGATCATGGAGGCTTTGGCTGCCATCCAGGGGGAATGAGCTCTATGCAGGTATCTTTGTCCTCCATGCAGCAGTTCATCACCTTTATGCAGCTAGAGGTGCACTCCATTAACAAGAGAGTGGAGCAGAACCAGCTAGACCTCCGAGAGTGTCTCAAGTTCCATCATCCGGACAGTAGTGACGATGAGGATGCTCCTAGGAATGCTCCTATGGCCGAGGATATTTGAGTTGTTTTTATTTATTTTTGTCATAGTTTTTATTTGAAAACATTTGTATCATATTTTATTATTTTGGCTTAAACCTTTGGATTAATATTACTCTGTTTCCTGGGTTCTTCTGAGACCGTTAGAGGAGTAATTTTTATTACAGTTGATTTTTGTATTACTCTGTTTTACCCTTTGTCCCTTTGTGACAAAAAGGGGGAGTAATTTTGGATTTTTGGACGGGGAATGTATTTCCAAACCGGTTAAGTGATTTTTGTCCCAGAATGGCCAAAGGGGAAGTTTGCTAGTTTGTGATTAGCCCCATTCTATGTTTGGACAAAATCACTTGTATGTAGAGATGCTTTTAACAGGGATTTCACTATTCAGAAGTGTTTCAGAAAATTTTGCACTGTTTGCAAATCAGAGATTTCAATTCCCTGTCAGCTGTCCGGACAACATGTCATCCCGTCCGGAAGTCCATCTGTCCACTGTTCCATCCGTCCGGACGATGTGCCATACCTTTCGGACGCCCAACAGACTAAGCATCATCCGTCCAGACAACGTGCGTTTCCGTCCGGACCTCCACTATTTCGAGAAGCTATTGTTCCAGTTTGCATCCGTCCGGACGTCTCAGTAGCCCATCCAAACGCCTCTCAGTGATCGATTAGCTTCAGATTCTTTCCAAGTTCATTTTAAAGGAGGATTGCTTCAACCGTTCGGACGACGTGGATTCCCGTCCGGACACGCTCATACATAAGGCAAGAATCGCAATTCAAATACCACCGTTCGGACGTCAGTCAGCATTGCATGTTGAAGATTAGCTGTCCAGACGTTCATCCCCCATGGTTTGGACGCGCAAAGCCTTATATGAAAATTACTTGCAGCGGACGTGCGAACGTCCGGACGATAATGCCTCACCGTCCAGACCCGACTCTCAAATAGAAAAGATTTTTAGCGAAAATCTCAAAAATTCTGGTCGCACAGTTGTCCCTCCGGACGGCCCATGTCCACCGGCCAGACGGCATCCGCATATTTTACTGCAGTTGCCCATTTGAACCTTAGCTTATAAATAGAGGCCCTTGGCATTAAGAACTGCAAGAATTCGGTATTGAATTCCACTAGTGCTCAGAGAAGTTATTTTGTGAAATTATTGAGCTGATTAGTTTCCTCTGAAACCATTACAAATGTGTTGTTGCTGCGCTACAACTAAAGTCTATCTTAGAGGTCAGCTCTAAGATAAAGGATTCCATTGAAGACCCCTTCAAGTAGGAGACCTGGTTGGAAAATGTTCGTGTTGGGTTACACGTTAGAGAGCAAGGTATGACCACTGCATCAGGGGTATGTGAGTGTTACTACTTTGTATCTAGCTTTGTCTTCTGAATAGTGGATATCCTGGGTTTGGTTGTCCTGGAGTGGTTTTTCTCATCTTGAGTTTCCACTTCGTTAACAAAAAATTATTATGTTGTTTATTTTCTGCATTGTTTATTTTTGTTAACACTTTGTGCACACACTTGCTATTTATTTTAGAAGTCAATTTCATTTTTCAAAAATGTTACGTATATCATTACTAGTTTTCCATATATAGTTGTGTAACACATTTCATTAGAATCACTAATGCAGGTGCCACGCCCTCATCCCAGGACAAGAATCCACATGAGTGGCTATGTACGTAGGATATGGAGTTATGTTGGCAGTTGTGACAGACAATATTAGTATTCTTTTGAATGTAGGTGGGATATCGAAGTTTGTAAATGATGTAAACACTATTCATATGGTTTGATCATTTTGTGATTGTAGGTAACTTATATATCATGCTTGGAATTACTTTGAACGTTTTTAAGTTTGTATTATATATGTTTGGGGTTGAGTGACATTACGTTGATATTCTGTCTTATTTGTTATTGTTTTGTTGATGGCTTGATGTACATCAAGCCATAGTGATCGTTTATGAGTGTATAGAGTTCGGATTATAAGTGTATGTGATCGTTTATGAGTGTATGAATATGTAAACATTATTCTTGCTATATTAGGTATTGCTAGAAGAAAAAAAAAAATTAATGAATTTATTTATTTTTTTATTTGGAGTCGTTTTATCCCTAAAACGACTCCAACTGTTAGAGTCATTTTGTACTGAAAACGACTCGAATCTGTTAGAGTCGTTTCGGTCTAAAATGATTGCACACTTTTAGAGTCGTTTTTCATATAAAATGACTCTACCTGTTAGAGTCATTTTATCTCTAAAATGACTCCAATTGTTAGAGTCGTTTTCATTACAAAAATGTTTAGAGTTGTTTTCATTTAAAACGACTTCAAACGTTTTGAGTCGTTTTGATAAAAATGATTCTAATTGGAGTCGTTTGAACAGTAGAACAATTCTACCCTAGAGTCTAAACGTTATATGTTAAGTCGTTTTCTAACGGACTTAAATTTTTTTTTTTTAAAAAAAAAACAAAGACTTAAAACGATTGGAATCGTTTTTATGCCAAAAAAAAAAAAAAGGATTCAAAATACATGATTTTTTTTTTGTAGTGAATGCATATTGTGCTTGATCACGTCGACAATATTCATCAACAAATGAGAGACAGAAAAATTGTTGCCGATAACTCTTATAAGCGACATACAGTAGATACATACGTTCACATGGCAGTGAGTCAATATTTTATTTTTATTAGATTAAATAGAAACTCCTCTAATCAAATAAATTAATTTGAGTGGATGTAATAATATTGCTTAAAATAGTGATCATTCGCATGGGTCGACATTCGTACGTAGTGATGTTAATTATTATACCTCTGGCGGCCATGCCCCTTATTCTTCTACCAATTAAATTAATTAATTAATTAATGGGAGCGTGAGTATAAGAAAGCAAAGCTGAGTTTACTTTTACCAAAGTGTGAGTATATGAAAACAAGCAGTTTGTTAGTTAGTTTGTTTTCTATTTTTAAGATAATTAAATATACTAACAAACAAGATAAAATAACAAAAAACAGTTTTCATCTTATGACACTACAAAAATGCATGTAAACAGCCACGTGCAGTTTGACACGTGTCAAACTGTTAGACATGTGCATTT
Organism: Alnus glutinosa; assembly: GCF_958979055.1. Lineage (NCBI taxonomy): Eukaryota > Viridiplantae > Streptophyta > Magnoliopsida > Fagales > Betulaceae > Alnus > Alnus glutinosa. The sequence continues at coordinate 10,809,329 of NC_084895.1, forward strand.
TGACACGCGTAAGACGCGTGTCAGATGTGCAGGTCATTATCTGCACAATTTGACACGTGTTTTGACACGTGTATCTCAATACACGTGTCAAATTTTTTTTTACAAAAAAAAAAAAATCCAAATTGAAATTTTCATTTAAATAAATTTTTAATTTGATAATTTAATTGTATTTTTAAAATAAATTAAAAATACGATTAAATAATTAAATAAAAAATTCAATTTGGATTTTTTTTTTCAATTTAATTTTGTTATTGGTTATTTAAAATTATTTGGTTTAATAAATTTTCGTTTTTTCAAATTTTATTATTTCCGACCACAAATAACGCAATATTGATTTCACCCAAAAACAGCACAAAATCATATTACACAAACCAATAGTTAATAACGTTTTCATTAACTACGCAAATATTTACAAATAAAAATTAATTACACAAAATATCTATAAATCTGAAGGGCGTCCCTGCGAATCACGAGGTACCGTCCCAGGCGTGTTCTCGCCAACCGGCGATTGCTGGGCAAGGAATGGTGTAGCGGGCGAAGGTGTAGCGACAGTGGAGTGCTGGCTCAGCCGTCGTCCAACAGGCGACAACGTACCAACCGTTGTCGAATTACCTGCAAATAATATGGACAATTAAAGTATATGATATTACTTGTAAAATTAAAAGGGTAATTAAAACAAATTGAAATTAATTTTGTCCTATACACAATATAAATCATACCTGCAGATGCACTACTAACAGACGACGTACTACCTACGTGTGCAGGTGAAGACTGAGTACCAAGACATGGTGCTGATGCTCCCATGGAGGACATGAAGACCTCAAACTGTCGCATGCGCTGCTCCATGGCGTCGAACTGCTGCATGCGCTGCTCCAACAGGTCATTCCTCACTCGCTCAGCCTGTAGCTCCGCTTGGATCTCTTCCATCTTCCGAGCGTGTTCGGCCCAATCCCGAGACGTGCCCTGAGATAGTCCCCCCTGTGACCGAGGCCTGTATGAGAAACATGTCCCCCGAACAGTTGTAACGTTCGGCCCAACCTGCCGAACCCTCCCCGCGTATTCAGGCCTCCCAACCGCCTGTTCGTAAGCGTCGTTCGGTGCCCAACGCACCGTGTCTGCTGAGACGCTTTGCGTGGTGGCTGGATCACTGGATAAACTCTGCATCATCCTCTCCTGTACATCGTTAACATGAAAAACTAATATATTGAATAATGACATGTCACACATAATTTAAAAAAATTAGTAAATTAAATCAGTAGCATACGCATAGGACCCGTGTACGTTCGTTCACGTAACTGCCGTCCTTCCTTGTGTGGGTCTTCACGAACGACGCAGCGCGAGTGGGAGGCGTGCCAGATGTACATGTCTGTCGTCATGCAGTTGAAATATATGACAAACAGATAGCGATAAAAATAGTATAAAGAAAATGAAAAACAATTAACGACAAATATTAAAAACATAAACATATATTTTTTCATACCTCCTTGTGATTAAATCTGGCATAACTTTTAGATCCCGTACAATGGGGAAGGTCATTCTGCTCCATCAACCTCTTCATCCGCTCAGACATTGCCTACGCATTGAACATAAGAAAAAAATGTAAGCATTGACACACTTAAATTAAAATTAAAATTAAATGAACTGTTATTAAAAAACCTTAAAAAATTTTATGCCTACATACCCTTTTGTGCTTAGTGCACCAATCGCTCATTAGGAACTCTACATCTGCTGCGTCATACTTCGCAAAAAAATTATCCGGCATTCTCGCACGGATACTCTCAGGCGTGTCACTGTCTCCAATACATAGTTTGGTTTTGAACCTCGACTTCCATGAGCGGTGCTTACGGCCAATATCGTTCCACGCTTCCTGTTGCGCCCTACGCTTGTCCACTGATACAGGTAGATAGAAATCCTCCTGCACATTCAATCAAAGCATTATAGGTTTAATATCTTCAATATAAACATTAATCTTAACTTTAATTCAAATAAATAAATAAATTATATTCATAAAATATACCATCAGCGCGTCCCACATAGCCTGCTTAATCTGCTTATTTACCCTCGCCCATTCGTCCCGCATATGTATGTAGGACCCGCTCCTGATAAGCTTGCCCTCAGCCCGCCTAAAACGATTGCAGGCTCGTCCTACAGGTTGTAGAGCAGCATTGTACTGCAATACAACCTTCTTCCCCCTCGGGAGCACCCAATTTCTCGATGGGTCCTCAATCACCTCATAATAAATGGTCCCGTCTGGGTTGTACCCTAATAAAAAAAATATTCAACATTTCATTGGTTAACACTAAAGAACATATATATATATATATATATATATATATATATATATATATATATATATATATATATATAAGCAAATTGTAAATTCAAGTTATTTTTCTATCAAACAAAAAATGAAATTTTTGATAACATAATATGAGTTTTAAGGACGTTAACTTACCCATCAACTGAATGTGGTCAATCGGTATGTGCTGGGTCGCTGGGTCGCCTGCAACCTCCTCGCCAACCCCTCCCGCTGGTGGAGGCTGCTGATCATCATCTGAATCCATATCCTGGGGGCTATCGGGGGCCAACTGATCGGTACCCAACATCGCAACGTCCTCCTCATGGGTACTATGGCTCCCCCCCACATCTGGCATCTGACTCTCACCGGAAAGTGGCATCTGACTCTCACCGGAAAGTGGCACCTGGCTCTCACCAGATAAAGACATCTGGCTCTCTACGTACCCTGGGCCCTGACTCGCCCCCGATGCTGTCATCTGTCTCGCCCCCAAAGTCTGGCCCTGCATCGCCCCCTGTGCCGGTATCTGGCCCAACCCCACACCCGGCATCTGCATCTCCCCGATCTGTGACAGTGGATATCTAACATCCTGCGTCTCACTATCAGGATTACACGTCATAGGTACACTATACGGATACGGAAAGTAGGGCGCATAACCCTGTGGCCCCATCCCCTCTCGCACCCACCATCGAGCCACGTTACCCGGTTGGGTGAACCCTATCTGAGACAATGTCGGGAGCTCCGACAATGGAGAACTGCAAGGTCCGGCTGTGCTGGTCTGCCCGTGATCTGACGTGGGCACGGCCACCGTACCCGGCAACAATGGTCTATAAGCCCCGTCTGGGTGATGTGGCCACGCCGTCGAATCAGTGGGCGTGGTCATGGGGGGCACGGGTGGGCGAGGTGCCCGATATGCATAAGGAGGGGGTCTCTGGTCCATGAATACCTGCGAATAAATTTAGACAGATTAATTAGAATATGTTTAAATAATATATTTTTAATGAATATGCAAATTATACAACGAAATTTATGCAAAAAATAAAAATTTGTATTGAGTTCAAGCGAATTGTACAAACATAATATATATCAGTCAAGTGTATTGAGTTCAAGCTAATTATACTCACACCAAATACATCAATAATTGTATCACGGGAGCTTCAATCGGATCAATGTCGGGCCTGTCGTACTCAAATTCATCATTCGTACTGGGTAGGTCATCAGTGGCTAGTATGAGCGGTACGCACTCATGGTAGGTTGTACCATCCTCATTACTCCCATCCCCCTGGCCAACGTCGTACACGTTGCGCGGTTTGGTCCTAACCGCACAAACCCAATTTGGGTTCCTTCCATCTTCTACGTAGAATACTTGATCCACTTGAGATGTAAGCACGTACGGCTCGTCCTGAATCAGTTCTCCCCTGTGGGCGATGTGATTGAAGTTGACAAACACTAGGCCATACTCGTCTATTGTGAATCCTTTGTCCATCGTGGGGTCTGCCCAATTGCACTTAAATAGGACGTACGTAGTCCTGTCATAGTACTCGACCTCAACTATATCGGTTAACTGCCCGTAGTACGTTTCGCCTTCAACGGTAGGAACACATACGCCGCTGTTCTGAGTCCTCCTTCCCACATCATGGGCAAGCGTGCGAAACAATTTCCCATTTACCACGTACCTGTTGTACTTGACCGCTGTCTCCTTCAGCCCTCTACAATGCATAACCAAGTTGTGGCCCAATTCCTCCCTACGTTGATCGTCCAGGCCATCGACCTATGTTATAATTACAAATATCAAACATCACATTGGGTAATTATATTGAACCCGCATAAATTTATCCAATTTCAAAATTACAACTATTTCCTTGGTATATGCACGGTACCATTCGCAGAACTGCTCATGATGTTGTGCTTCAATAAGAGCCTCTATAATGCGACCTCTAATGCATGATCGCCTAAGCGCGTCTTTGTGCATTCTACATTCAGCGTATACAATTATGTAGTAATTGTTAATAATATATTTTATTCGAATTCTGTTAAATATATAAACACTACTTACGTCCGCAAATTGTGAAACTCTTCAGAGTTGAACACAATATAACGATAAATCTGGTGCATTATCAATCGGTTCAGGGTAACACGCGTGCCCGCCCCCTTCGATCCATCAGGATTTCTCTGAGGTCTGTTGTGGAATGTTGGTGCGTGATTAAGATACCTTGAACAGAACGTTACCAGCTCGGTCGCTATGTACCCTTCCGCAATGCACCCCTCAGGAGCTGCTTTATTGCGCACATTAGACTTGAAATTCCACTGACTCCTGGTGTACACACATACACGACAATTTAATTATCGTCAATTAGGGTTACAATTAAATCAAATTATATATTTACATATTACGCCGAATTTTACCTCTCTGCCGGGTACATCCATCTATACTGCACGGGTCCGCCGAGTCTACACTCACGCACAAGATGCACGACCAAGTGGACCATGCTGGTAAAAAACCCTGGAGGGAATATCTGTTCTAGCTTGCACAAAGTGATACAGACGTCACCCTACAATCGGTCCATATCTTCTTGTGATAGCTTTGTTGAGCATATGCCTCTAAAAAATGCAGAAATCTCCACAAGAGGTCTAACAACTTTATCAGGCAATGACTTACGTAGTGCAATTGGGAGAAGCTGTTGCATCAGTATGTGGCTATCATGGCTCTTCAAGCCGGAAATTGTACGGTCCTTGAGCCGAACACATCGTGAAATGTTCGAGGCGTATCCGTCCGGGACCCTCACATTTCGAAGAACCTTCAGAAAATTTTCTTTGTCCTCTCTAGACATGGTGTGACAGGCAGCGGGAATATACGTTTTACCATTGGCGGCCGTGAACGGATGCAACTTAGGTCTCAACCCCATTTCCTGCAAGTCCAGCCGAGCTGCCAAGTTGTCCTTCGTTTTCCCTTTTATATCCAAAATAGTGCCAAGTATATTGTCCATGACATTTTTCTCTATGTGCATAACATCAAGATTGTGCCGAAGCAAATTGTCTTTCCAATACGGCAATCTGAAAAAGACACTTTTCTTCTTCCATATAACATCGGAACTCCCTGCACCCTTCTTCCGCTTCTTCCGTTTCTTCTTCTTACCCGCGGTCTCATCCCCAAACGCAACTCCATCCAACTGTTGGAGGACCTCGTCTCCGCATGGCACAATCGGCGCGCTGTCAAATTCTTCAGTACCGTCAAATGTTCTCCTGTTCAGCCGCCACAGATGTTCAGGCGGCAGGTATCTCCTGTGCCCCATATAGCAAAATTTGCATCCGTTCTTTAAGCGTATAGAACGTGTCGATTGCATACAGCAAGGCCATGCCTTCGTACCCCTGTTAGGCCAACCAGATAAATCTGCATACGCTGGCAAGTCGTTTATTGTCCACATCAACTGGGATCGTATAATAAAATTTCCTTTCTTCGAAGCATCGAATGTTCGTACCCCTACATTTCACAGTTCCAGCAACTCATCAATCAATGGCTGAAGGTAAACATCAATATCCATACCTGGTGAGCTCGGTCCAGGGATAACCAGGGACAGGATGAAGGACGACTGTTTCATGCACATCCAAGGTGGCAAATTGTACGGCACAAGCATTACGGGCCATGTGCTGTGGGATGTGCTCATGTTTCCAAATGGATTAAATCCATCTGCTGTCAAACCAAGCCGGACGTTCCTACTCTCTGCCATAAAATCTGGATGTAAAATGTCAAACGATCTCCATGCCTCACCGTCGGCCGGGTGTCTCAATACGCCATCCATAGTGCGGCCTTCTACATGCTATCTCATATGGGGCGCAGTATGCTCAGACATGAATAACCTCTGCAACCGTAGGATGAGTGGGAACCACCTCAAGATCTTCACCGGGCGTTTTTTTCTCGCTGATATGATCTCACCATCATCATCTACATGTGTATCAGCCCTCCACTTAGACTCTCCACATACGGTACATGAATCTAATTCTTTATTGTCTTTCCAGAATAACATACAGTCATTACGGCACGCCAGAATCTTCTCATACCCCAGACCCATGCCACTTAGAAACTTTTTTGCCTCATATGTGTTATCTGGCAATGCCTCATCGCAAGGAGGCAACAACTGATTGATAAATTCGAGAATGTCTGAAAAAATCTTGTTACTAATACCTCCAACGCACTTCAAATTGTACATGTGTACAGTAGCACTCAATTTACTATGCTTTGTACCAGGGTGAAGGGGATTCTCGGCGGTCTTTAACAGCTCTTGGTACTTCAATGCGTCCCCGCAAGAGGTATCTTCATCAACTTGTTGCGGAAGAGTACTGACGGCTTCAGGAACATTGTGCACGCCGAAGGCGTCACGCAACATGGCGTGCATGTTATCATCCTGTTCCACGGCGACACCCTCCTGTTCTGTGACTTCACCATGTTCAGTGCTACAGGCAGTGGTATCTGTGCCACTGTGATAACTCGAACACTGACCAGGAATAGCGGACCCAGTCGTAGTCTTACCGTGCATATACCACAAATTGTATCCCGGATTCATCCCCCTACCTCCAGTCAGGTGGGCAAGAACGTAATCTGGAGTGTGACGCTGGTTATTTCGACAATACTTGCATGGGCAGTAAATTTTTCCATCGACGGCCGTACAGTTACTAACGGCAAATGCCACAAACGCCCTACACCCGTCGTCATACCGTGTCGTACCCCTAGGTGCTGACATCCAAGACTTGTCCATATTTCTTTGTATAGGGTTAAGAGGACAAGACAAATCATACGTCTTACAGTATAAACGTGTAAAAAAATTGTGCATGTCACGCAACATTGGGGTGTACGAATTTATTTCCCTTTTAAAGGGTTTATGGTTAGAGTTTAGGGCTTTTGTTTTTTTTTTAGAAAGTGTAAGAATTTGTTTTTTTTTTTTTTTTTTAAAGGGTTTATGGTTAGGGTTTGTGAGGGTTTAGGGTTTAGGGTTAGGGTTTAGGGTTAGGGTTTTTTTTTTTTTGAAAGTGTAGGATTATTTTATTTTTTGTTTTTTAGGGTTTGTAAGGGTTTAGGGTTTAGGGTTAGGGTTTGTTAGGGTTTAGGGTTTTTTTTGTTTTGAAAGTGTAGGATTATTTTATTTAGGGTTTTAGTTTTTTTTTAGAAAGTGTAAGTGTTTTTTTTTTTTTTTTTTTTTTTAAAGGGTTTAGGGTTAGGGTTTGTTAGGGTTTAGGGTTAGGTTTTTTTTTTTTTTTTTGAAAGTGTAGGATTATTTTATTTTTTGTTTTTAAGGGTTTAGGGTTAGGGTTTGTAAGGGTTTAGGGTTTAGGGTTTAGGTTTTTTTTTTTTTTTGAAAGTGTACGATTATTTTATTTAGGGTTTTAGTTTTTTTTTAGAAAGTGTAAGAATTTTTTTTTTTTTTTAAAGGGTTTATGGTTAGGGTTTGTGAGGGTTTAGGGTTTAGGGTTAGGGTTTGTTAGGGTTTAGGGTTAGGTTTTTTTTTTTTTTTGAAAGTGTAGGATTATTTTATTTTTTGTTTTTTAGGGTTTGTAAGGGTTTAGGGTTTAGGGTTAGGGTTTGTTAGGGTTTAGGGTTTTTTTTGTTTTGAAAGTGTAGGATTATTTTATTTAGGGTTTTAGTTTTTTTTTAGAAAGTGTAAGTGTTTTTTTTTTTTTTTTTTTGAAAGTGTAGGATTATTTTATTTTTTGTTTTTAAGGGTTTAGGGTTAGGGTTTGTAAGGGTTTAGGGTTTAGGGTTAGGGTTTGTTAGGGTTTAGGGTTTTTTTTTTTTTTTTTTTTGAAAGTGTATGATTATTTTATTTAGGGTTTTAGTTTTTTTTTAGAAAGTGTAAGTGTTTTTTTTTTTTTTTTTTTTTTTTTTTTTTTTTTTTTTTTTTTTTTTAAGGGTTTAGGGTTAGGGTTTGTAAGGGTTTAGGGTTTAGGGTTTTTTTTTTTTTTTTTTTTTTTTTGAAAGTGTACGATTATTTTATTTAGGGTTTTAGTTTTTTTTTAGAAAGTGTAAGAATTTTTTTTTTTTAAAAGGGTTTATGGTTAGGGTTTGTGAGGGTTTAGGGTTTAGGGTTAGGGTTTGTTAGGGTTTAGGGTTAGGTTTTTGTTTTTTTTTTTAAAAAAAGTGTAGGATTATTTTATTTTTTGTTTTTAAGGGTTTAGGGTTAGGGTTTGTAAGGGTTTAGGGTTTAGGGTTAGGGTTTGTAAGGGTTTAGGGTTTAGGGTTAGGGTTTGTTAGGGTTTAGGGTTTTTTTTGTTTTGAAAGTGTATGATTATTTTATTTAGGGTTTTAGTTTTTTTTTAGAAAGTGTAAGTGTTTTTTTTTTTTTTTTTTATTTTTTTTAAAGGGTTTAGGGTTAGGGTTTGTTAGGGTTTAGGGTTAGGTTTTTTTTTAAAAAAAAAGTGTAGGATTTTGTTTTTATTTTTTCTTAAGGGTTTAGGGTTAGGGTTTATGGTTTTATTTTTTTATTTTTTTATAAGGGTTTATGGTTTAGGGTTTGTTAGGGTTTAGAGTTTAGGGTTTAGGGTTTAGGGTTTGTTATGGTTTAGGGTTTAGGGTTAGGGTATAAATTTAGAAAGTGTAGGATTTTTTTTTTTTTTTTAAGGATCTAGGATTAGGGTTTGTTAGGGTTTAGGGTTTTAGTTTCTTAGGGTTTAGGGTTTAAGGTTAGGATTTTTGTTTTTATTGTTAGGGTTTCTTTTTTTAGAAAGTGTAGGATATTTTTTTTTTTTAGGGTTTAGGGTTTAGGGTTAGGGTTAGGGTTTGTTAGGGTTTAGGTTTTTTTTTTTTTTTTTGTTTTGAAAGTGTAGGATTATTTTATTTAGGGTTTTAGTTTTTTTTTAGAAAGTGTAAGTGTTTTTTTTTCTTTTTTTTTAAAGGGTTTAGGGTTAGGGTTTGTTAGGGTTTAGGGTTAGGTTTTTGTTTTTTTTTTTTTAAAAGTGTAGGATTTTGTTTTTTTCTTAAGGGTTTATGGTTAGGGTTTCTTTTTTTAGAAAGTGTAGGATATTTTTTTTTTAGGGTTTAGGGTTTAGGGTTCGTTATGGTTTAGGGTTAGGGTTTTTATGTAGAAAGTGTAGGATTTTTTTTTTTTTTTTTTTTTTTTTTTTTCTTTAAGGATCTAGGAATAGGGTTTAGGGTTTAGGGTTTTAGTTTCTTAGGGTTTAGGGTTTAAGAGAAGGTTAGGATTTTTGTTTTTAGTGTTAGGGTTTCTTTTTTTAGAAAGTGTAGGATTTTTTTTTTTAGGGTTTAGGGTTCGTTATGGTTTAGGGTTAGGGTTTTTATTTAGAGAATGTAGGATTTTTTTTTTTTTTTTTTTTTTTTTTTTTTTAAGGATCTAGGATTAGGGTTTAGGGTTTAGGGTTTTAGTTTATTAGGGTTTAGGGTTTAAGATTAGGATTTTTGTTTTTAGTGTTAGGATTTCTTTTTTTAGAAAGTGTAGGATTTTTTTTTTTAGGGTTTAAGGTTAGGATTTTTGTTTTTAGTATTAGGGTTTCTTTTTGTAGAAAGTGTAGGATATTTTTTTTTTAGGGTTTAGGGTTTAGGGTTTAAGGTTAGGATTTTTGTTTTTAGTGTTAGTGTTTCTTTTTTTAGAAAGTGTAGGATATTTTTTTTTAGGGTTTAGGGTTTAAGGTTAGGATTTTTGTTTTTAGTGTTAGGGTTTCTTTTTTTAGAAAGTGTAGGATATTTTTTTTTTTTAGGGTTTAGGGTTAGGGTTTTTATTTAGAAAGTGTAGGATTTTTTTTTAAGTTTTTTTTAAGGATCTAGGATTAGGGTTTAGGGTTTAGGGTTTTAGTTTCTTAGGGTTTAGGGTTTAAGGTTAGGATTTTTGTTTTTAGTGTTAGGGTTTCTTTTTTTAGAATGTGTAGGATATTTTTTTTTAGGGTTTAGGGTTTAGGGTTTGTTAGGGTTTAGGGTTTAGGGTTTAAGGTTTAGGGTTAGGGTTTTTAGGGTTTGAAAGTGTAGGAATTTTTTTTTTTAGAGTTTAGGATTTAGGGTTTGGGGTTTAGGGTAAGGGTTTTTTTTTAGAACGTGTAGGATTCAGAGTTTATTTAAGGGTTTATTATTGTGTTGGTTTTATGGTTATGATTTTAGGATATAAAGTTTAGGGTTGGAGTTTAAGTATTTCTTAAAAAGTAGACGGTCAATTTTAATTTTTTTTTTTTTATTCAAACCCATTTTTTTCCCATTTATTATTTTCAAAAGTGTCATCGTTGGTTTATAACGCTAAACTAATATCGGACATTGTTTGATTTTGTTTGACTAACAAAAAAACATTGTAATCCATAATAACACATTAAAAAAATATATATATATATAAAACCTCTCAAATAAAAAATTAGGACAAAAAAAATTAAAAACAATAAAAACACATGGTAAAAAAGTACATGGCTTCCAAAAAAATAAATATATATAAAACCTCTCAATTCAACAATTAAAACAACAAAATTAAAAACAATAAAAACACAACAACATAGTGTAAAAGTACAAGGCTTCATGAAAAAAAATTAAATAAATAAAAGCCTAAATGACACAAAAAATACAAAGGTGTACACTAAAATATCATCAAAAATGTACTAACCAAATACATGCAGCATTGTTCAAAATATATATATATATATATATATATATTAAAAAAAAACAACAAAACCGAAATGCAGGAGTCCATTAAAAAAAAAAGCAAAAACAAAATTATATGTATACAAATTCAGTAACATTGCAAAAAAAAAAATAGAACAAATAAAAAATCATCACAAATATTAAAAATCACTCGGTCGGATTACATGTAGAAGAAAAAATTAAATACAAACAATGAGGGCCAAAATCACTCACTGCCAAATTGGGTCACTGCCGGTTGGATCACTGCATTTGGAGGAACAAAATATACCAAAAATATCAAAGTTAGCAAAATATACCAAAATGATATATGTAGAATCCGGTAAAGAAAGGGGAGAAAATGAAAGTGTACCGGAGCAAATTCACGCACGGCCGGAGAAGGAGCTGCCGGAGAGTACGTAGTCCCAGTAGAGAGAGAAAGAGAGAGAGAGAGAGAGAGAGAGAGAGAGACAGTCGGTGAGAGAGAGAGGTGCTCGTGCGCCGACGGTCACGACGCCGGCCGGCTGAGGTCGACGTACAGGGAGAGTGAGAGAGAGAGAGATAGAGAGAGAGAGTGATCGTAAGAGAAATGGGTAGCTTATATATACATATAAAATAATATAATAATTAATAAAATCAAAAATTTTAAAAAATCCAAACTCATTGGCCAGGTGGCGCGCGGGAGAAGTCCCGCGCGGCAGACCTGGCCAAACAATTGGACTTGTGTACGGAGTACACGTGTCCAATTGGAGACGTGTATTTAAATACACGTCTCTAATTGTAGTTTTCTTTTAATAAAAAAATATATTATAATTATATATAAAATAATATATGAATAAATATATATATATAATTTATTCAAGCAAATACAAATACAAACCCATGCAGCCCTAAATGTATGTACCGTACATATAGCTAAACCCTAAGCGCTAAAACTAAACCGTAAACTATAAATTAAAACTAAAACCTAACCATAAAATTAAACTCTAACCCTAAGTGCATAGACTATATATAGCTATAAACTATAATCTTAAGGGTACGTACTATATATAGTCATAAACCCTAACCCTAATCCTTTGTCCAAAAGTATATATATATATATAGCTATAAAACTAAACCCTAAGTAAATGTACTATATATATAGCTATAAATCATAATCCTAAGTATATGTACTATATATATTGGAACAATCTAATTTTGAACTGCTCATGATTTAATATATATATTTAACAGTGTACAATAATAACACATGAAAAATATATTGACATTATTATTCATAAAATGTCAAATCAATTTAATTATAACCCATAGCTTTAAGTGTATATATTATATATACCTATAAACCCTAAGTGTATATACTATATATAGCGATAAACCCTATCCCTAAGTACATGTACTATACACATAGCTATAAATCATAATCCTAAGTATATGTACTATATATATCGGAACAATCTAATTTTGAACTGCTCATGATTTAATATATATATTTAAAAGTGTACAATAATAACACATGAAAAATATATTGACATTATTATTCATAAAATGTAAAATCAATTAAATTATAACCCATAGCTTTAAGTGTATATATTATATATACCTATAAACCCTAAAACCCTAACCCTAAGTGTATATACTATATATAGCGATAAACCCTAACCCTAAATACATGTACTATAAACATAGCTATAAATCATAATCCTAAGTATATGTACTATATATATCGGAACAATCTAATTTTGAACTGCTCATGATTTAATATATATATTTAAAAGTGTACAATAATAACACATGAAAAATATATTGACATTATTATTCATAAAATGTAAAATCAATTAAATTATAACTCATAGCTTTAAGTATATATATTATATATACCTATACACTATAAAACCCTAACCCTAAGTGTATATACTATATATAGCGATAAACCTTAACCCTAAGTATATATACTATATATAGCTATAAACCCTAACCCTAAGTGTATATACTATATATAGCGATAAACCCTAACCCTAAGTATGTATACTATATATAGCTATAAATCCTAAGTTTAAGTCTTTATATATCGGAACAATCTAATTTTGAACTGCTCATGATTTAATATATATATATTTAAAAGTGTACAACAATGACACATGAAAAATATATTGACATTATTATTCATGAAATGTAAAATCAATTAAATTATAACCCATAGCCCTAAGTGTATATATTATATATATCTATAAACCCTAAAACCCTAACCCTAAGTGTATATACTATATATATCGATAAACCATAATCCTAAGTATATATACTATATATAGGTATAAACCCTAGCCCTAAGTGTATATACTATATATAGCTATAAACCCTAACCCTAAGTGTATGTACTATATATAGCCATAAACCCTAAATGTATGTACTATATAAGGGACTAAACTATAAGTATTTAATTCATTATGTAGCACATAACTCTTAAAATAATTGCATTTACTATATATAGCCATAAATAGCAAGGTTACTGTATATAGTTTCTAAACCGTTTACATGCATGCATATCTATATATATAGTATTAATTATAGGTTTTTTAACTTTGTTATGTTTTTTTTTTTTTTTTTTTTTTTTTTTTTTTTTTTTGTTTCTAAACGTAGATGGTGTACAAAACTAAACCCTAATTTGAACTATTTGGTTTAATTAGATATATAACACCAAATTTGTTTAATTATGCATATAGTACAATATGTAAATTAGGTTAGGGTTTACGTACTTATTAGTATACTATATATATATAAATAAGGAACCTAAAAAATATAAATTCCAACCATAGAATTTACATATAGCATATAGCTTTCAAACCTAATTTTATGTGATAAGTTATGTACACCGTATTTTCACAGATTTGTATGATTAATAAGATAAGGAGTTTTTTTTTTTTTTTTTTTTTTTTTTTTAAAAAAAAAAATTTAACACAAGAGTATTTTTTTTTTAATATATATTTGGCAAAAAATAACAGTTTGACACGTGTAATAATACACATGTCAAATTGGACACGCGTATTTAATACACGTGTCCAATTGGACACGCGTATTAAATACTCATGTCCAAATGGACATGTGTATTATTACACGTGTCAAATTGGACATGCGTATGAAATACTCGTGTCCAATTTGACACGTGTATTATTACACGTGTCCAATTGGACACGCGTATTAAATACGCGCGTCCAATTGGACGCGTGTATTTAGACACGCGTCCAAAATGGACACGTGTATTAAATACGCGTGTCCAATTTGACATGTGTATTAAATACACGTGTCAATTTGTGGCAGATGTACAATTAGACACGTGTCTCCAAAGACACGTGTCAAATTGGACGCGTGTCTACAGTAACGGGTACTGTAGACACGCGTCAAAATGCTTGTATTTTTGTAGTGTGACTTTTTGTTTTCCTTTTTCAAAACTAGCTAAGAGAAGAAACAAACTTGAGAAAGATCGACATTGGTTCATATATGATGTGTACTAATTAATACAAAATACAGAATAGATAAGTTAGCTGTTTCGAATGAACTAGAAACTCTCAAAAAATACAATGAAACTTTATTTTACTTAACAAAATTCAACATTCCATATATTTCATAATTCTTTCTTTAAATACAGCAAACTCCCCATAGGACTATAACTCTATTTTAGATAGATTTATCCCCTACATTCAGCTAGATAACCTATTACTATTCAAATAGAACTTTAAATGAAAATAACTACTATTACTCGTCTTCTTTCACTAGAAGAGATAAAACTCTTATTCAAACTACTACTTCTATGTAGACTAGATATGCTATTTAAATAAAGATGTAATCCATTTCCCTTGTTCTCAAGGGAAAAACAAGGAAATTGTGTACATTCTTTTTTTTTTTTTTTTTTTTTTTTTTCTTTTATCCTTTTTCTAGGCTAGACAAAATCTCGTCGTTCCTTTAATTCACTTGCACCACAGTAAAGAATAAACCCATAGACTTAATAGTACAAATCTTCATCTAAGGGTGATGCTTTTGTTTTATTTGTTGGTAGTATGGGCTGAAGTGATGACGACTTGCGCTTATGGCACTACTTTTAGATCCGTTGGCTACATGGGCTAAGGAGATTGTTGCAATGCGGACCCCTACAGTGTTGTCAGCGTTGCTGGCTCCAGTGACATCTAGATCTGCAACTGGGATGGGCAGATCTGCAATTGGTTAACGGTGGTTTGGTTGAACGTCAACTTGGATGGATCTTTGTTGCTTCAGCAACTCTTTTCTTCCTCCTTTTTGTGATGGTGGCAGTCGGTGGGGTAGGCACTATGGGCAATGATTGGCTTGCTGGAGCGTGGCATGGTGGAGAAAAACTTTCAATTTTTCTCATATGCTCCTCCATCTTTTTGTTGCCTTTTTCCTTCTACATGAGAAATTATGATCGCATCTTTTCTATCTTTGCTCGGTTCTCTTCATTTCATGGTGATGGTGTAGATCGGAGAACTCTTGTTCTTTGATTTTCTCATATTGTTGAATATCTAATCTCTTTTGAGGGAAACCGTTCCTCTCGGGTAAATATTTCTTACTATTCGAGAGGAAAACGCTTGTCTTTGATACCAATTAATATAATTAAACCAATTAATACAAAACACAGGAATTGATAAGTTGGTTGTTTCGAGTGAGCCAATAACTCTCAAAAAACACAGTGAAACTGTATTTTACTTAACAAAATTCAACATTTCATATATTCCATAATTCTTTATTTAAATACACAATAAAACTAGCAAATTCCCCATAGAAGCGAAACTCTATTCTAGATAGAGTTATCCCTTACATTCAACTAGATAACCTATTATTATTTAAATAGAACTTTAAATGAAAACAACTACTATTAGTCGTCTTCTCTCCCTAAAAGAGATAAGACTCTTATTCAAACTACTACTTCTATTTAGACTATATATATTATTTAGATAAAGATGTAACCCTAACATATTAAAGAGGAAAACTTGAAGACTAGAGATCGATCACTGCGGCCTGCGGGCTATGGCCATTGGCCAGTACATATATATGTGTGGTGATGATGATTAGAGTCCAGTTGACCCAACGAGCTTGGTTATGCCAAAAGTAAGTCCCATGGCGAGCCATCCCCCAACCAACACCCTTAAAGACGACTTCACTACAGGTGCCTTCCCGAGCACTGCACCTAACCATCCAAACCCTAACAAGGCAAAGCTTACAACCCCTATCACCACCCCGACCCTCACAACATAATCCTTCACAAACGCAGCCCCGAGCAGCGGCACTAATGCCCCCACCGAAAATGCAAGGGCCGACGCTCCGGCTGCCTGCCACGGGTTCGGCAATTTCTCCTTCTCAGCTTCTAGCTCCTCGGTTCCCATGCTTTCAGTCCTACCCTCTCTCTTCATTTGAGCCATTTCTATATCGTACTGCGAGTAAACGGAGACGAGCTCCCCGATGGCCATACTACATGCTCCGGCGACCAAGCCGGCGATACCCGTGAGGATCATGGTCTTAACGTCCTTTTTAACGGCTCCAACTCCCATCATTAGGGATGCAGTAGAAAGCAACCCATCATTGGCGCCCAATACGGCAGCTCTAAGCCACTGTGCTCTTTTGGCATAATCGAAAACCTTTATTTCCCCTTCTGCCTCTTGGAGTTGTCCCTGTCCCTCAACGTCGAAAGCTCTGGCTTGATTGGCCGCCATGGAAGAAATGAAAGCAAAGAAAGTAGCTTGGAGTAGGAGTAGGAGTAATCAGAAAGTAGTGGGGGCTTAGATATGGAGGAGTGTGGAAGGCACACGCCCCTATTTATATAGGTAGCAAGGATTCGTATAGTTTGCGACACAGGTGGAAAGTGGGGTCGTTGATCTCCTTGGAACCTAATGCGTTCACACCTCAGAGTCCTCTTCTTCTTTCATTTTTTATTTTATTTTATTTTTGGGAGAGGGCCTTTGCAAAGTTGAATTTGTGTTTATTATATAATCATTTTCTTGCCAGCCTCCACCTGCAGGAGATAAAATTGCTTAGATCGATAACAAAATTTTTAAATATTAAAATTCACAAGCCGACTCAAATGTCATTAAGAGTAATGCATGACATCGTGACAAGTGGCTTTACTTTATATTGCCAAGTGTCTGATCTTTTAAGTCGAAAACTTACGTTCCATTAGAAACCACTCCACTACAAATAAAATATCTATTCATTTTTTGTGTTTTTGTGTAACCGCTCCATTACAATTACAACGTCTAAATTTAACCGACGCATGCATAAAAAACCGTTACATATTTTTTGATTTCTTAAAGAGAAATGTTAGACATTCCAACACTTTTTTTTTTTTTTTTTTTTCAGAATTTGGTTTCAAATTGATGTATCACAATTTTATGAGATTGTGGCACACTTCCCAAAATAATAAATCTCATGAGATTTTAACACATCAGTTTGAAACTAAATTCTGAAAATAAGTGTTTGGATGTCTAGCATTCTTCTTTGTTAAATACCCAGAACTTGTACATATAATAGCTAAATGTTAACAGAGCACCATGTTACGTCAACGTTTTTTATTTGCTATTTGGAAGAATCATCCTGAGAAGAAGGTAGATTAATAAGGTGAATATATTTCATTTTCTTTATCTAAAATCACTACATCACTTATGAAATGTATTCTCAATTTTTAAAAGTTGAGTTATAGTTCTCATATAAATACAAAGAAGAACTTGAATACATGCATTTTTCCCCACGTACACTAAAGCATGTACAAGTATTACAAATAACATTTTCATAATTAGAAGGAATCATATCACACTACGTACATAAGGAAAGACAGTTAAGTTGTAAATGATTGACTTGTCTAGCTTGTATAGCATGATTAGTGAACTTTCCATCGATATTCTTTTCTTTCACATATTAATTGTTTTCTCGGTACTGTAAATACCAGTTTGCAGCTACATCTTATAGCTAGCAAATCTACAAATTTAATGATATGCTCAACCTTGTCTGGAGTGGAGCTAGCTAGACCAGAATGCTCCGTTAGAAGTTTAACGGATGAATTGCTCAAATTTTAATTAAGTGAAAATTTCATAATTTTACAATACCTTAAGATAAAAAATGCAATTTAATTGTCTAACTGTCCAACAAAAAGAACAAAAACACAAACATGAAGAACACTCGTACTGTACTCAATTGAGCTCATTCCTTTTCCTTCCAAACTGCATGTGCAATGGGAAGGGGGACTAATTATAATTAAGTTCAACTGTTGATTCTTTATCAAGAAAATGTCAGGCTAAAATGTATTTTGTTCGGGTTCAAAATGATACATATGATGGAGATATTTTGACAGATAAAATCTTCATGCAATATCTCATTGCTGTTGAAAGAATCTGTTCAACAGCAATGACACAACTCTTTTTTCTTTCTTTCTTTTATTTATTTTTTATTTTTTTATTTTTTTTACTGTTTTCTTGTCAACCGTTCACAGTTTAATTAGAAGGTCATCATCAATCAAAGGTAACATTGAAAGAGACAAATATATATATATATATATATATATATATATATATATATATATATATATATATTTTCCTTTCTTTTTATATATGGTAGAAAAACCCTTAATATATCCTAAAACTTTTTGTATCAATAATTGATCGAAACATTGACTTTAACTTCACTTTTAGAAGAAAGAAAAATACCATTATCACCCAGTAATACTATAAGTTACTTTTTTGTTTTTCTTTATCTTCTTCAAAAATGATGTCGTGAAAAATTAAATATGAGTTTGTACATTAAGAGAACTAGCGACAACTTGTATAAATTTCATTAATTTTTCTACATGTAAGAAAAACTTTTAAAAAACTCATTGAATCAAATTCTTTTCTTATTATCTAAATTGAGAAAATATTAAGAAAACCAAAAGTTATATCATAAATTTAGGGAAGTGAAATAGTTTTCTTAATATTATTTTAATATATATATATAAAAAAAAAAAAGAAGCATTTCCCTTTCTTCTCTCAATCCTCTAGTATTTATTTAAAATAATATTTAAATTATTTATTTTTCCTCTCTCTTTCTCCTAACATTTAATTTAAATATTATTAAATGGTATTAAAAACATAAAAAATAAAAAAATAAGGGAAGCTATTGTAGAATATATTTAAATAGAGAAGCAAAACGTTGTTTAGTTTATTTAAAAAAAAAAAACTGCTAATAATGCTTTAGAGCATTCCTAGTAGCCCCACCAAAATAGTTTTTTAGCTATTTTGGTGAGCCAATTTGATGAAAATCCTGAAAAATCACTCCCAGCAGCTTCACCATTTTAACCAAAAATATTTGATGACTGAAATTACTAACCAAATTAGATGAAACATTTTCACTCAACAACCCGTTCACCAAATTTTGTTTCACATTTCTCTCTTACATGATCAGTACACTTTTTTCCTTTTTTTTCTTTCATTTTCTTCTCACATCTCCCATCTCTCACACGATAATGTCCTTATTTTATGAATATGAAGAATTTTTGTACAAAAATTATATAGAAAAAGAATAAATAAATATGAAAAAAAATATTATTTAAATAGAATAATGATAATAAATAGTTAAAATGGTGAGATTGCTGGGAGAATTTTAAAAAAGTGGCTCACTAGAATAAAGAAAAGTAATTTTTAACTATTTTAATGAGTAAAATTTGATGAGACTACTACTAGAAATATTCTTAATAGGTCAGTATATAAAAAATACAAAATAAAAATAAAAAATTAGTTGCAAATCGAAAGCAAAATAAAATTAGTGGCGGGTGCAGTTAAATAGGGCATTGAGTGTGAACAGGCATCAGATTCTATAAAGACAACACAACTTTCCACCTGTCCCGGCCACATGCATGCCCACCATCAAATATTCAAATCTCCACTCAACAACTTCCCAAAGGCGTGTGCCCTCCGCACTCCTCGATATAATAATGTGTTATCGTAAATGTAGCTTTCGCCTTTCGTTTGCTTTTAATTTATTATTCCACGGCGCGCAGCCAATCAAGCTCACGACCGACAACCATTCAAGGAAGCAAGCCTGATGTTTGGATGTTGAGGTCGAGATCCATGACAGAAATTTCACATGCACTCATGCTCTTCCAAACATTTTACATGCGATCAGTGCTGTTTGTCTATAGATATTCAACCTTAATAAGGTTTATTGCACTAAAAAAGAAAATGTTCACATATTCCAACCGCCATAATGCCCTAGCTAGTGTCCAACCAAAAAACAAATAAGTGATAACCTCAATCAGTATGTCCACTCTTATTTTCAAGGACTATTCTGGAGGGATCTGGAAAAGTATATATATATGTACTTTATAGTTTATATTTATTAAAGGTTTTTTTGGTTTATAATTTTAAATAGCGTGTTATTAAAAATCTAAATTTAAAATTCAGCTAAATATTTAGCCTTTAAAATTGTAGTTTAATTAAAATTTGTTTAGCGTGTTATTAAAAAGCATTGACCATGTCGTCCCCCAAATAAAAAAATCCTAAGATTCCAAACTTCGTCCATGATCCCAAGTAAGGCTTTTTTGGGAAAAGAGATTGGGAACATGAGACGACAATGTCTTTATATCTCTTTTTCTTTGTTAGTAAAATAAGTAAAGTGTAAGTAATATTCGGAACACGATCCTTTTCATTTGAAATGGAGAAAATTCTCTCCATTTAGTTATAAATCAGGGGTATTGTTGTCTTTTCACCTTTCAGGAGGAGGTGAAAAGACAACAATACCCCTAATTTATAACTAAATGGAGACTCGTCATTTCAACTGAAATGGAGAGGATCCAAATTCGTAATATTCGCTCGGCACTTCCACTTCCTACTCTTGCATGCCCGAGCGTGAGAGAGAGAGAGAGAGATGGGTGGGAGCCAGAGGCATGCTAAATGAAATCGGGAAATGTTAGTGATATTATAAGTTTTAGAAAACTATATATATCATCCAACTATCATCTTACTATTAATAGCCCTTACTGACAAAAATACTTTCATAAAAACAATAAAATTAGACCAAAAAACTAAAAACTATAAAAATAAAAATCTAAAAATAAAAATATGAAAAATAAATAAATAACCAAGACAATTAATTTTATTTCTTTATTATTATTTTTTAAGTTTTCTTTTCTAAAAACTGAATAAAAAAACAAGGTGATCACTTTATTTTATTTATTTTAGTTTTTTAATTTTTATTTTTAAAACAATTTATTTTTATTTTTTGAAATTTTTTCCTTTATTTTTATTTTTTCCTTTTTCAAATTTTAAGGATATTTTTGTTTGATTGAAATTTTTTAAGGTCATTCTTATCTTTTTGTTAGTTTTAAGGGGGATATTGAAATTGTTTTGGTAACTTAGGAGCGAGATTGACACAATTGGTAGTTTTGTGGGATCTTGACAATGGGGTAATAATTCCATGATTACCATGCACTCATAAATCTAATTCCAAGACCTTCTAAAAAACACATCCAAGTAACTTTTAACCTTATTTTCTTTTGATTAATAACATGTTATATACCTTATATAACATATTCATAATCAAAGAAAATTTTTTTCCTTAATTATGCATCAACAAGAAAACATACAAATTCTTAACATGTACCAGGATTCAAAATTCCACACTTGGGACGCATTTGAAAATATAATGAAACGTGTTGAAAAAAAATTCAAAACACCGTTTCGGCTTTTCCAATATGTTAACCAACCTTTTTACATTTGAAATCAATTGTCACTTCAATTTTTAAATAATCACAATTCATGCTCAAAATTCAAAATCAAATAATTGTTGTTGTAATTTAGAAAATTACAGATTCATTGACAAACGAAGAACATATCATGTCTCTTTTGATTCTCATTGAAACTTGAATTCGTTCAAATCATTGTGTTGATCACGATTTCTCCATGTAGAAAACAATCCCAAAGCAATTATAGGACTTGTTTAAAACATCCTAAAAAAATCGAAACTACAACAGCTGCTGCTGAAATTCAGAAAGTTCCAAATCTATCAACGAATGAATAACAGATCATATCTCTTTCGATTCTCATCAAAACTTGAATCTATTTGAACCATTGCGTCGATCATGATTTTCATATGCAGTAAACAATCCCCCAAAAAAATTAGAACTTGTCTAAAGCATCCTCAAAAATTCGTAATTATAACAGTCCTTGTTGTAAAATTATAGCAACACAATTTTGTACAATGTAAGTAATAAAAAATACCAAACTTGATCGCATAACCTTAAATATTACACGAGCGTTCGTGATTCACTTGACAAAAGTTTACCAAAAGCCAAATCAGTTGATTCTTATCCACTATGATTTCTTCTCCTATAAAGATCTCCCACCCTTGCCATTTTCACATCATTTCCGCCCATTTCGTTTGTAAATTTTTGAAGGAGAGTGAGAAAGTGTTTTGGAAAAAGAGAATGAGCTCTCTTAGTTTTTTATCTTCAAGAGAGATAACTTCCTTAACCTAACTCGTTCTTAAGTTCTTCTAATACTGCTTAGTTAGTTTTCATGACCTAGCTTATGGTTTTGGTGTCTCTACTTAGTTTGTTTTAGTTTTAATTCTAGATTAGTATTTGATTAGTAATTTAATGAGGTTTAACATACCAAGTTCTATATGGAGATGCTATTGTGGCTTAGGACTCTATTAAGGATCATATTAAGATTCTAGGACTTGGTTAGAACTAGTTTTATGGCTTTTAGATTCGAATCGAACGCTCAACTTGCACTGGACGAATGAACGATGTCCAAGCCGAACATTCGACCCTCCTAGCCAAAAGATCGTCAAACGGGCAGAAAGCCTATTTTGAGCTGTTTAAGACTTAAAACCTGTTTTAGCTCGAGTTTAAGGCTAATGATAGGTTTTTCTCAAATTTTGAGGTTGTGGAGCCTCAATGAAACTTTTTGGAGGAGTCGTACGATACAAGTGAGTAAAACTCACATGAATACTTGTTATCATTATTTTTTCCGCATAGCACGAATATTTTGTGTATCAAAAGATGCATTTTTACAACTCATATGAAATGTCATTTTTATTACTGTAAACTCTATTTTGTGAAAATATGTGATTAGTGAAAAGATAATGAAATGATGATAACATGCAAGTAAAATACAGTGAAGATTAAATTGCATTGTATGACATGGTACACCGTTTCGTGCGGAAAAACGGTCATGAGCTTACTACTATATGGGTTGTTCTTTTATGGTCAAATGTTTAAAATCTGTTATGATGGGCCTTGGATCCAATGGTTTTTTTTATGATTGGTGCACCATACTTGAATGGAAGTCACGGTTACGAACATTATTAGAAGCGTGGGCCACCTGAGTTCGGATTCGGTCGGGCTGTTAATGATGGACGGTAGCGTACATATCCGAGACATCGATGTTGTATTATAGGTCCATCGGGATAGCGCTAACCCTGCTGGAAAATGGGTTCATATCCTGGGTAGACCATTTGGAATTGAACTATGACATGATTATCTTATTACTACATATATTATATCTATATAGTTATTCTTTTGACAAAATGATCATGGACGCAAAGAACTAAAATTTACATTGTTGCATGTGATTTATAAATAGCAAAGTTCACCACATGATAATATGTCACCATGCGTATTATTACTCACTAAGTTGTGGACTTACGCTTGTATCTTTTCCACCTATAAAACATGTGTTATTTCATAGTTGAACCACCTTTAGATATTGGATTCGAGATGGACCTCGAAGCAGATGCAGCTATTTGGAATAGTGATATCGATTCGATTGATGCTCGAGGATGATGAGTGCCAAATATTGTGTATTTAGACCCCTTAATTTGCATTTACTAGACCTTTAGTTTTGTTATTTTCTAATATTTTTGGTTAGTTGTGGTGTCTTGGTGTTTTGACAGGTGATTGAGAGAAAACAATGATTTTTACGTGGAATTGCAAAGAAATGGATTATATTTCACAGTCCCGTCAAATTGTGCCCAGAATCAGAGCTTCAAAGCAAATTTGGAAAGAAATAATATTTTGTCTCATCCTAGTAGCAGTCCGTGCGGTGCTTTTGTGTGGATCATTTTTATCAAATCCTAAAACGGGTGTGATACAAGGAGGGGCCCAAGAACTGAATGAAGAACACGTAATATGTGAAGTGAATGAAGAACACGTAATGTGTGAGAGGCGTGCCAACTTTTCTTGTACACTTCTTTCCTAGATAAGCAGCACCGTATCCATGCACAACTGGCAGTATAAAAAGGAAGGAACGTGAGTTGCCTTGTTTCACAAATGGAAATGCACATTATTACTTCCTTAAGCAACAGCCGAACACATGTTGAATTCCAAAACTGGCAGCAGCTCTTCGCAAGGACGTGGCTCCCCAAGATACACCGAAACAAGAGCATCAGAGACACATGTTTCTTTCCATGCATGGAGAGGATCCTATTCCATCAAAAAGAAACATGCACGTTCTTTCCAAAAATGGCAGCCCTTACGTGTACAACTAGAGGTCTTATTTAGGAAGGCACAAATGTGTGGAAGCGCAAGTCTGGACCAGCACCAAGACATAAGTTCGTTAATTTCCAAACCTAGCCAAGAGACCGAATCAAGCACTGCAATTCTGTCCAAATGAACGAGCAGCACACGTACGCCTTCCTCCATGCACAGAGAGACCCAGCCGCGATTTCCATATAAGGAAGGGGCTGGCATGATTGTGAACGTGGGAATTCGTGGGTGTTTTGCATGTTTTATTCACACACGTCAAAATCCAGAATTGGCAAGAACTGATAAACATCCATAATTGGCGAACAGAAAACGTGAGACACGATTTTCTCCTGGGCACCGACTTAAAGACAAATGCAGCACCGAATTGACCATACGACCCATGTAGACCTGACGTGCACCAAATCAAGACAAGCACGATTTTCTGCCCAAACCGAATCAGTGTAAGATTTTTCCTTAAAAGAACAAGCAGCACCGACACACTTCTCTCTCTAATTTGCATGTGCCTTAGCCCTAGGACTTGCTCTATTTATATGCTTGCCTTTCTCTTGTAAAAGGGGTGGGGGGTGAGAGGTGCAAGCCTACAGCCATACCAAGACATGTAGCAGTTTGTAAGTTTGTAAGTTTCTTTTATGTTTTTAATAAAATTTAATATTTTATTTTTATCCATGAGTAGCTAGTTTTTTTTTTTTTTTTTTCAACTAAGGTTGAAAATGAAACATCACCTTTGAAGAGCAACAATATTTTTATAAGAGTTTATACTATCCGATTTTATTGGGTTTAATATTTCCCATGTTTTACTTCTTTTTAATTATTGAGATGAATTCTTAGATATCTATTGTGATTTCCGGATACATGTGATGATTTGAGATAGTCTCATTTAATTGATTGCTTGGATTTTTCATTTATCAAAATATTGGATATTCATTGTATTTCGTTCTACGGATACATTTGATGATTTTATTTAAACCAAATATCTTTTGTGATTTGTGCAAATAACGGATTTATTGAATGATTTAATTAATTTTTGAAGCATAGTAGAACATACATAAGATTTGTAATTGTGAGAACTTCGGATATGTATTGACAAACATGAGAATATGTTGCTATGATTTAGTGGGTGTGGATTCCAAAACCTTAGTACTTTTTTCTTTTGTTTTGTTTTCATTTATTTTAGTTATGTTTTCTTTTATTCATAAAAAAATCCTAAAAATTTGGAACTAGGTTAAAATAGAATTAGTTTAAATAGGAATTAATTTTCGCAACACAATTCCCTGTAGATTCGACCTCGCACTTGCACATACACTATATTGCAAACAATCGTGCGCTTGCGAGTATTAAAATTTGCACATCAGATGACTTTTTGAAAAATTTTGAAGATTGCTTATGGTAATTAGTAGTTTTGGATGATGTGTAGGATTAATATTTAATGCTCAATTGTGTATTAAGGTTAGAGATGTAAATAAACCAGTCCATTCGACAGCCCGCTCGATTTAGCTCGATCCGAACTCGAGCTCGATACTGTAGAAATTCGATCGTTACTGTAAAAACCCGCTCGACTAGTAAGTGATACATACTGATGAGTGTCCAATATTGCATATGTGTCCCCCTTAATTTGCATTTACTAAACCTTTAATTTTATTATTTTCTAATGTTTTTTTGTTAGTTTTGGTATTTTAGTATTTTGCAGGTCATTGAGAGAAAACAATAGCTTTATGGTAAAAGAAAGCACACTTTGAGAAAACCTAGATGATGTGGTTATTTTCAATCAAATCAAGGAGAGAACTAAATCGGAATTTCTCTAATTGGAGTCAAAATCGGATTAGAATTCAAATTATGCACATGTCATAGTATTTTGACCATAACTTTCAGCTCAAATATCCGATTGAAGTGAATCAAGCGACGTTGGAAAGCTAGCTCAATTTTCTACAATCCCTTGTAAAATAGGATTTTCCTAATTCGGACTTTTGCTATGCAAAAATTGCTCCGCAATAAAAGACCGTAAATCTGGACGGATTTGGACTCCTTTTCCTTCTTGGATTGTGTTTTGAGTTTCCTACTCAAACTAGAAGACTAACTTCCGATTTTACTAGAAATTCTATGGCTTCTAGGATTTGTTTTCTCCCCATAAATAGACCTCTAAGCTTCAAGAAAAAGGTATGTGAGGCTAGAGCAAAATTTTGGTGTCTTCTTGCAACAATTTTTTTGTAAGTTCTTTTAATTTTTAATGTTTTCAATTCAAGTTAGCATGTTACTTTTAGCCATGAGAGGCTAAATTCTCAACTAAGGTTGAGGATGAAGCCTCACTTATGATTAGCAACAATATTCTCATGTGAAGTAATATTTTCCAATTTTAATGAGTTTGATTTTCAATTGTTTTACTTTAATTCAATTTTGTGGAATGATTCTTGGATATCTTTTGTGATTCAAGGATACATTTGATGATTTATGATAGTTCCATAAAATTGATTGTGCTTGGTTTTCTTTGTTTAAAAAATATTGGATATCCCTTGTGATTTATTCTACGGATACAATTGATGTTTTGATTTAAATTGGATATCTTGATGTGATTTAGGGATACACTTGATGATTTAATTTAAATTGGATTTCTTTTGTGATTTGGGTAAAGAATAGATACATGGGATGGTTTTGATTAATTATTTGAAGAAAAAGTAAAACATACTTAAGATTTTATTGTGAGAACTTTGGAAAATATTATTGATCATGAGAATATGTTACTATAAGTTTGTGAGTGCGGATTCCGATACCTTAGTGCCTTTTTTTTATTTGATTACATTCACTCTAGTTAATTTTGTTTATGCTTATGATTTTTATTCACAAAAACAATCTCTTAATTTTTGGAAATAGTTTAGGATTAAATTAATTTGGAATTAAATTTTGTTTGCAAAAACGCAATTCCCTGTGGGATCGACCTCGCACTTGCAATCCATTAACTGCAAACGATTCGTGCACTTGCGAGTAATTAAAATTTTCACATCAAGTTTTTGGCGCCGTTGCCGGGGAATTGTTTGATTTTGTGAAAACTGTTTATTTCTAAATTGATTTTATCTTTCTACTAGTTATAATTAGGATATTTTTTATTTGCAATTTGTTTTTGTTATTCCTGTTTTTAAGTTTTTAATTTTGTTTTATTCCTTGTGCTAATATAATTTAAAAAAATAGAATTTTTTGTTTTTGGCCTATTTTGCAGCTTTCGCTCAACTTTCTTCCGTAGCACTATTCAGATACGCCTCTACTTATAGGCTTCATCAATAAGTTCAGTAGCTGCGGAATTTTGCCAAATTTATTTTTGGTCGATTTTGTGAGTTTTAGTTTTAGTTTATTTTTGGTCAACTTATAAGTTTTTGTTTTTGGTGTGTTAGTTTCTGCTTCTGTGTTAATTTTCATTAGTTATTTTTATTTATTTTATCTTGTAATAATTTCTTTTTTTTTCAAAAAAAAAAAAAAAAAAAATTGCTAGTGTGGGCTTACGGCACTATCCAAGTGTCTAGGCAAGTTCTGGCTAGGAAAGTCTTGGGATTTAAGAGTGTCCGTGTGACCCCCCTCACTTTCCTGGGAACGACCCTGGGTCCTTGGAGAATTCTGTTTCCCCTACTTGCATTTTTTTTTTACTAGTTAAATTTTAGTTTATTTTAGTTTTTGCATTTTGTTTATGCTTGGGCGACGATCTTTAAATCTGGAACTTACCACTTTTGATCCTGAGATCGAAAGAACAGCTCGAGAGAATCTAAGCTTGCTGAAAAATTCAGAGTCTGAGTCGGAAAAGTCTATTGAGATAGGAGGACCGCTTAGGAATGGGGATCCACCCAGAACCCTCAGAGAATTATTTGCACCCATCACTACCGACACTCCATCCTGCATAGTGTTGCCTGCTACTAATGCTACTCATTTTGATTTGAAGCCGAGTGTAATTCAAATCCTTCCTACTTTCCATGGTTTAGAGAATGAAGATCCTTACGCTCATGTAAAGGAATTTTTGGAGAGGTGCAACACTTTCAAATTTCAAAATTTGTCAGATGAGTCGGTGCGTCTAAGGCTATTTCCTTTTTCCCTAAGCGGTAGGGCAAAAGCATGGTTACATTCCAACATGCCTGGATCCATCACCTCCTGGGAAATTTTACTGACCAAGTTCTACAACAAATTCTTCCCAATCTCGAGGATTAATGAATTTCGTCGAGAAATCAGCAGTTTCAGTCAAAAGGAGGACGAGAAATTCTGTGACAGCTGGGAGAGATTTAAAGAGCTAACTATAAAATGTCCGCCCCATGGTTTTGAGACTTGGAGGCTCATTCAATTTTTCTACAATGGGTTAACTCAATCGGAGCGTTACATGATTGAGTCCATTAATGGTGGCGGGTTCTTGAATCTTACAGGAGAAGAAGCCTACAAGACTCTGGATGAACTGTCCGATAATTCACAACAGTGGGATTTTTCAAGTCGTCGGGGTAAATGTTCCACTACCACCAAGAAGGAAGGACTCTATGGGGTGAAGGATAATGAAGATATCAGGGGGCAACTCAAGGATATCATGCGTACGATTGAAGCCATTGCTCTGAACAAGCCAGTGATTGCAGCAAATACTTATCAAGCTGACGTATGTTCTTTATGTGCTAGCCCGATGCACTTTACTCAGAACTGCCCATCTCTATCGACAGGTGCAGAATATCCACCAGAGCAGGTCAATGCCTTCAATGATTACAGGAAACCAACAAGTGGACCTTTTGCTGAGACTTACAACCCAGGGTGGCGCAACCATCCCAATTTCTCTTGGAAGCAAAATCAACCCCAAAATCAAGGAAGAACCTCGAATCAAGCTCATGCTCAACATTCTTCTGGATTCCCTCCACAGGCTCAGAATCAGTTCCAGTCAACCACTCAAGTGTTGCAGCCTCAACCAGCACCACAGTCATCATTGGAAGAAACACTCCAAGCATTCATTCAGACAAGCAACCAAAATATACAAGAGCTTCAGAAGGTCACCATGAACAACAATCAGACTATACAAGAGCTTAAAAACGAGGTCATGTCTTCAAATCAAGCTATTGCAAAGATGGAAGGGCAAATTGGCCAACTAGCCAATCAAATGGGGGAAAGAGAAAGAGGAAAATTCCCAAGTCAACCAGTGCCCAACCCAAAAGGGCAATTTGTTATTGGGAGTATGTAACGACCCGCTTTTTACAAAAAAGCGTAAGTAATTATATCTGGATAATTACGTATCGTTAACCATTCAGAGTTGATAAAATCTAGCAGCGGAAAAATACGAATATCTTTTTTTTTTAAACATCACCGATAGGGACAACTCCCTTACGATATATTCAGAGCTTTAACTGATATCTTCTAGAAAATACATTAAAAATCTTTACACTATTTACAATGAAACATGTGTCACATATGACACTAAAGCCTGCATGGAACTTATTAATTACAAGTAAATGTCTAGACATATTACAAGCAAATAGTACAAACATCTATGAGTACAAAGTACTAAAATCCTAACTACACAGCTATAAATCTCTTAAGCTAGCAGTTAATCCATTCCATAATCTTCAGTACCTGCGCAAACATCTATGAGAAGGTGGTTACCGCCACAATCCCATAGTTCCATGAGTGAGCTAACTGTCTTTCAACAACATCATGATTTATGCGTTATTTTAAGGAACAGATATGACATAATGATGAGGTGATAGTTTTTCATGCAAAGTTTAACAGTTTATATAGTGATTACACTCCTCTCTTGTAAGGGCACGTCCCCCCGTTTAATCGTGTTTCTCGAGGCCGTCCCCTCTACATTACATTTTAATTAACTTGTTTTCGCACTATCGGAGACCTCCCTCCTCTAGTACTTTGAAAGCCGTCCCAATCAATATGATTATTATTGTTTCCGGTTCAACTCTATCATGAACATTTGGGAGACGTCGCGCCCAATATTAATAGGTTGATTATTAACAGTATGCAATAATCAGTCACACGCATCCAATTAAAATAAAACATAAACACAACATTACTGAAATCCAGTGCTACCCTCAGTAAGTATAAAAATACTTACAGTCCTTTTTGTGCTGTCTCAATTCATCATCTGCATCAAACACATATACATGTGCATACAAGGTCAATGTCATTACTTTCTAGAAACTCATGCCTCAACATGAATTCTATTTTTATACATAGACACATACATAGAAGCGATCATCTATTACTTGGAAAATCACTTACATTTATGAACACTCAACATGGTTAAAACTTAATATTTACTTAATCAATTAGCAAATCAATACTTTGGAATAACATCTAATCTAGGTCTCAAGTAATCACTCGAGTACAATCTAAAATTCTTAATATCATTCTCTATAGCATAGAGAAATCAACCAACAAGGAACCTATGTATTTTTCTAACAAAACCTAATCACTTTTAGGGAACATCAATCCAATTACCAAACCAATTAACAAAACATATTAACAATTATTTCAACCAATATATTTGAGAAATCATAATAATACAGCATGCTCAATTTCCATAACACTCAATTTCTAAAACAATGCATTACATGATTAAACTCATGAAATCATTCTTTAATTCTAGAGTTTTATAATTAATCAAGCCCTTAGTTTAAACAACATCACTCATTAATTATCAATAATCAAACATAATTAATACCTTAGAGTATATATATTTTTCAAAATATAATATACATAAATAAGTTATAATAAGAATATTCAATTCTATAATTATTAAAGTTATATTCTAATATACTAGTTACTTGATTTTATGTAAATATATACCATTAAGTTAATTAAAAACTTAGAAACTCACATTGAGGATTTTCACTAGAAAATCCAGTGAAAATGGTGAGTTTTGGAAGTCGCCGGAAAAGTCGCCGGAGAGTCGCCGGAAAAGTCGCCGGAGAGTCGCCGGAAGTTCTGCCGGATCTGGGTCACCGGCGGGTCGGGTTCCGGGTTCCGGATCATGGGTTTGGATCCGGGTCAGTTGGACTCGGGTATGGGCCGACTGGGTCACGGGCTGGATCCGGGTTTCGGTCACTGTTGGGTTTCGGGTCTGGGCTTTATGGGCTTGGGTTTCTGCTGGGCTCATTGCTGGGCTATGGGGCTGGACCACAACTGGGCCTAATGGGTTGGAGATTTGGGTCCAGAATACTCATACATCATTGCTTAAGCCCAAATCACAACACTCACATAATTTCAGTCAAACCTACAAGTAGGAGACACAGCCCGACACAAAATCTCATACATACTCACCTTCACTCAGCCGAAGTCTTCTCAGAAAATCCATCACAGTGATGGAAGTTCTCAACAAAATTGCCGGATTCTGCTCATTGTTTGGAGGATGCGGTTAGGATCGGGTTCCTTGGTTCGTTGATGGATCACGTGCTGGATGGGTTGCAGGGATGGACTGGGTTGGAGTCCACGGTTCTGGATCGGTTGTATGGGCTGCTTTGGTTCTGGCCGAATGTCCACAGTTTCCGGTCTGCTACAATCGGCTGGGTCACGGTTGCTGCCGGAATCGTCTCACCGGCCACCGGGTTCATCTCTGTTTGGATCCGCCGGAAATCGTACCATAAGTCGTGGGTGTCAACCCAGAAGAGTCGGGTCACGGCTTCGTCGGGTTTTGCTCGGCCTGCTACGGTTTTGGGCTTCGGGTTGGGCCGGGATCGAGACTGTCCGAGCAACAATCCTGCTGGAGCATGGGTCGCGGTTATGGACTCGGGTCTCCAGTTTATGGGTTGCCGGCTTCGGGTCAGCTGGGTTGTGGGTAAATGGCAGAACCGATTCTCCCAGTTTTTCCACCTCTCGGACTCATCTCTTCTCTCAAGCCATACCATTTCTGCCTCTCTCTTAATCAATTTCCTTCTCTCGGTCTCTGTTAGCTTTGTTCTTCTGTGTTCGTGGAGTAGAGGAAGAGGGAATATAAGGAAGAAAGAAGAAGATTATAATAATGTAAAGAAAGAAAGTGATGAAGAAAGAGAGAATAAAATAACTAAAAGAAAAACAAAATGATGATGGAAGCTTTAATCTCAACGGCTGAAATTCAACATAGTTGGCTGGTGGGGAGGGAAAACTTATTAAAATTAGAGTGGAAAAGTTTGGTGAGAGCACGCAGTGTTTATTTTAAGCAAAGTGCGGGATTGTTTTAATAATCTTAAGTGGAGAAAACCGAACAACGTGGGCGGCTGAAGCATTTATAAAAGGTTTTAATGGGTTAAGACGTAAGGGTGGCGTAGGAAGCTGCTAACGATTTTTAGCAGATTGTTTATAAAAACTCGGGTCTTTTTAATACAAGCAGTCTCATAAAAATACTGTTCTAAATCCGTTTTGAGTCTAGTTCGTTTCATAAATAAATATATTTTATTATGAATAATAATACAATTATTATTATTACATTAAATAATAAATTGTCAAAATCATATTTGCATAATTAAGAAATAAGGATAATTAATTTAATGGTTAATTATCAGTTTATTTTATTAACTCAAAAATTCTTATAAAATAATTATCAGTTTTATTAAACACAGCTTTTCAAATGATTTGAAAATATTTATAAAACAACTAAAAATAATTATTTTTATTCTTCAACGTTTTTAAAATATGTTTTAAAATCCGGGGCGTTACAGAGTACATCTGGTCCTTCTCATGGGCAAGAGCATGTGCAAGCAATCACAACTTTGAGGTCAGGAAGGCGAGTGGACAATCAAGTGGCCATGCCTGAAGAAGTCACTGAGGCAGCAAAAGAGGAGGAAAGCCAGGACAAGCTTGATAGAGATCTTGGACCAGACACTATCTTTCCAATTGCTAAGGAGATTCCCCAGAAGTTTGTTCCCAAAGCTCCGTTTCCAGAAAGACTGGCGACTCCCAAGAAAGGCTCAAAGTTTGATGACATTTTGGAAGTATTTAAACACGTGCAGATCAACATTCCTTTCCTCGATGCCATTCAGCAAGTGCCTTCGTATGCTAAATTTCTGAAGGATTTGGTAACCATTAAGAGAAGGACAAATGTTCCCAAGAAAGCCTTCCTAACTGAGCAGGTCAGTTCTATTCTTCAGTGTAAGATCCCTGTCAAGTACAAAGACCCTGGATGTCCTACAATTGCATGCATGATAGGTGACAGCAAAGTTGAAAGAGCTCTGTTAGATTTGGGGGCTAGTGTGAATCTTTTGCCATATTCAGTTTATGTCCAATTGGGATTGGGTGAGCTAAAACCCACTTCAGTGACACTTCAGCTGGCCGACAGATATGTGAAAGTTCCAAGGGGAATCATTAAAGATGTTCTGATCAAAGTTGATAAGTTCTACTACCCTGTGGACTTCATCGTTTTAAACACAGAACCGGTTATGAATGTGAAGATTCAGATTCCAGTAATACTAGGGCGTCCCTTTTTAGCTACGGCTAATGCCCTAATCAATTGTAGGACTGGAGTCATGAAGTTATCTTTCGGGAACATGACAGTGGAGCTGAATATTTTTGATATCAGTAGGCAACCATTTGACTATGAAGGGGTCAGAAGTGCATGCGCAATAGAAGAGATAGTGGAAGAGACTGTCAACGAGCCAATTGTTGAAGACCAGTTGGGAACGTGCCTTACTACATTTGGAGGCGACATGGACCTGGAAACATTACTTGAGCAAGCTGACACCTTGTTGGACTCAACTCCTGAGACAGAAACTAACATCGGGGAAACCACTGAGACATCATCCCCTGATCCATCTCCATCAGCAGTTGAGCCTGCCAAGCGAGACCTAAAGCCTCTGCCTGACACTTTGAAGTACAAATATCTTGACCCGTTTGAATCTCTACCGGTGATCATAGCCGCTGACCTAAATGAGACTCAAGAACAGAAATTGCTAGATGTGTTGAAAGAACATAAAGAAGCTATTGGTTGGTCCATTGGAGACATAAAAGGAATCAGCCCTGCAGTGGTGATGCACAAGATTCACCTGGAAGAAAATGCTAAACCTTCTCGTGAGCCACAGAGACGGTTGAATCCAGCCATGCAAGAGGTAGTTCGAGCCGAGGTTATCAAACTTTTGGATGCAGGAATCATATACCCAATATCTGACAGCAAATGGGTGAGTCCAATTCATGTGGTGCCCAAGAAGGCTGGAATTACAGTAATCAAGAACAAGGAGAATGAGTTGGTCCCAACTCGTGTTCAGTCGGGATGGCGGGTGTGCATTGACTACAGGAAGCTGA
The DNA here is from genome assembly GCF_958979055.1 of Alnus glutinosa. Lineage (NCBI taxonomy): Eukaryota > Viridiplantae > Streptophyta > Magnoliopsida > Fagales > Betulaceae > Alnus > Alnus glutinosa. Next base: position 10,843,961 of record NC_084895.1, read on the forward strand.
ATTCTGCCACAAGGAAAGACCATTTTCCTTTGCCTTTCATAGATCAGATGGTGGAGAGACTAGCTAGTCATGCTTATTACTGTTTCCTTGATGGCTACTCAGGCTACAATCAAGTTCCCGTGGACCCAGAAGATCAAGAGAAGACCATTTTTACTTGTCCTTTCGGTACATTTGCCTATCGCCGTATGCCTTTTGGTTTGTGCAATGCACCTGCTACTTTTCAGCGGTGTATGATCAGTATTTTCTCAGATATGGTTGAACGTCACCTTGAGGTATTTATGGATGACTTCTCTGTTTTTGGATCTTCATTTGAGGAGTGCCTACACCATCTTACCTTGGTGTTGGTACGATGTAAGGAGAAGAACTTGGTTTTAAATTGGGAAAAATGCCATTTCATGGTAAAACAGGGGATTGTTTTGGGGCATGTTGTTTCCCACAAAGGTATTGAGGTTGACAAAGCCAAGGTAGATCTGATCTCTAACCTTCCGCCCCCGCGAACAGTGAAAGAGATTCGCTCCTTTCTAGGCCATGCTGGGTTCTATAGAAGATTCATCAAGGACTTCAGTCAGATAGCGAGACCTTTGTGCAGCCTCCTTGCCAAAGATGCCCCCTTTGATTTCAATGAAGAGTGCCATGCAGCCTTTGAAAGTCTGAAGAAGACCTTGACTTCCACACCAATCATTCAGCCACCTACTTGGACTGTGCCATTCGAGATAATGTGTGATGCTTCTGATTATGCTGTGGGAGCTGTATTGGGGCAAAGAGTGGAGAAGCTTCCTCATGTCATTTACTATGCCAGCAAGACCCTGAATGGCGGACAACTTAACTACTCTACCACTGAAAAGGAGTTGTTAGCTGTCGTTTTTGCTCTAGATAAGTTTAGATCATATCTGCTAGGGTCTAAAGTATTGGTCTACTCGGATCATGCTGCTTTGAAGTATCTATTGTCCAAGAAAGATGCTAAATCTCGTCTCATTTGGTGGATCTTGTTGCTGCAAGAATTTGACATTGAGATTAGGGATAAGAAGGGTGCCGAGAATGTGGTAGCAAACCATTTGTCCAGGCTGACTGTAAACTTCACTGAAGATGATGTACCCATTGCTGAGACGTTCCCTGATGAACAACTGATGCACACCTCCTAGATTCATGCACCATGGTTTGCAGATATTGTGAACTATCTTGTCACCGGCCAGATGCCCTCTCAGTGGACCAAGCACGACAGATCAAAATTCTTGGCTGAGGTAAAACACTTTTTTTGGGATGATCCTTACCTGTTTAAATATTGCCCAGATCAGATTATAAGGAGATGTATTCCTGAGAGTGACCAGCAAAATGTCCTCTCCTTCTGCCATGATCATGCATGTGGAGGCCACTTCAGTTCTAAGAAGACCGATGCGAAGATTTTTCAAAGTGGATTCTATTGGCCATCCATTTTTCGTGATGCCCATGCTTATTGTTCAGCCTGCGAGTGATGCCAGAAATTGGGGAGTATTGGAAGAAGGAATATGATGCCGTTGAACCCGATCTTGGTTATGGAGCTTTTTGATGTTTGGGGCATCGACTTCATGGGACCCTTCCCCAACTCTTATGAGTACCTCTACATTCTTGTGGCTGTTGACTATGTTTCAAAGTGGGTGGAGGCTATTGCTTGCAAAACCAATGATCATAGAGTTGTACTGCAATTTCTGAAGGATAATGTGTTTGCACGTTTCGGGACACCACGTGCCATTATCAGTGATGGGGGGAAACACTTCTGCAAAAAAAATTTTGAGCAACTCATGAAGAAGTATGGTATTACTCATAAAGTTGCAACTCCCTATCATCCTCAGACAAGTGGTCAAGTTGAGCTATCTAACAGAGAAATCAAGAGGATACTAGAGAAGACGGTGAGCCCGACAAGAAAGGATTGGTTTCTGCGACTCAATGATGCACTGTGGGCATACCGGACAGCATTCAAGACTCCAATTGGCATGTCTCCTTACCGACTTGTGTATGGGAAAGCTTGTTATCTACCCGTAGAATTGGAGCATCGAGCATATTGGGCAATCAAGAAGCTGAATTTTGATCTCACCAAGGCCGGCTCTCAAAGGAAGCTCCAACTCAATGAATTAGAGGAGCTGCGAAATGATGCTTACGACTCTGCCAAGCTGTACAAAACTCAGATGAAGAAGGCCCATGACCAAAACATTTTGCGAAGATCTTTTGAACTTGGTCAGAAAGTCCTCCTTTACAATTCACGCTTGCATTTATTCCCAGGAAAGCTAAAATCTAGATGGACTGGACCATTCTTAGTTCGTACAGTTTTCACTTATGGAGCCATTGAGATAGAAGATCCAAAGAATGGAGACACTTTCAAGGTAAATGGTCAACGGCTAAAACCGTTTCTAGAGTTGAAGATCCCTGAGATTGAAGAAATGCCCTTGGAGGACCCAATTTATCCTCACTGATCCACATATGCTGCTGGGTCTGGCTAAAGACGGTAAACTTAGTGCTTGTGGGAGGCAACCCACCTTTCCTTTTATTTTATTGTCACTTTATTTTTGTTTATTTGTTTGTTTTGCTTTTGTTGTGTTTTTCAAGACAAGTGTCTGTCATTCAAGTTTGGGGGGAGCGTTCTTCTACGGTACACCCAACTTACATCACCCATTCGGTATTGCATTTCTGGTCACATTGGGGACAATGTGTTATTTTAGTTTGGGGGTGGGGTGGACATTTTTGTTTGTTATTTTTATTATTTTTGTTGGTGTTTTTGTTGTTATTTTCATTGCTTTTGAAAAAAAAAAAATTGTGTTATGTTGTTGTTTGAGCATGATTACATCTCAACTGTGGTTTGCATATCATTGGTTTGTTTAACATGTTGAACACTGCATATCTTTAGAAATCTGAATTTTTTTACTCATCTGTTGGATTAGAGAGACTTCACTTGTTTGAATTATTTATCACAAGCACATTAACATTGGTTATGTGAGGTATGAAATTTGAATTGAGGAATGTGTATCTTGAGATTTGTAGGATGATTTGTTGATGAAATCTTGGCTTAAATTCAAAAAAAGAAGAAGAAGAAGAAGAAGAAGAAGAAGAAGAAGAAGAAGAAGAAGAAAAGAATGAAAAAATTAATAATATCACCAGTTTGACTTCTCATTGAGTAACCGGGCCTCTTGCCTCACTAAGCATTGAGTGTTCGCGTAAAAAAATGAGAAAAATCAATTTGGTTAATCGTATGGTTAGTTTGACTTCGTAGCCTTTTTGACTTGAGTAATTAAGCCTTTAGGATGTTTCTACATCTAGTGCCCTGAAACCATCTGGTTTGGGAGTCATTGGCCCAACACTCGTTACATAGGTCGATTAGAAAGCTTAAGGGAGTCAGACATTGCACAGCCTATTAGAAAAAAAAAAAAAAAAAACCTCTTTTGATTTAAGCCTTGGTTGTTTCATTTGACAAGATTCCTATGAATTTTGGGGTACACAAGCTTTGAGAAAAATTGAAACCTCATGAATCTATATTAATCTCACTTTACACTTATTTGAGCATGAGTTGTCTCAATTTTCCAACTATGAGTTAAATGATTTTTGATGTCTTAATGATATGAGTGTGATGTTCATCTTGTTAAACTTGCTCATGATGTATGAACCATGTTTTTGTATAAAAGTCATTGTTTGTCAACAACATAATGCTTTATAATGTTTGTGGGTATCATTCCTGGCGAACCCTCACGAGACTTCACTCGTCCTCTAGGGAGTCTTAGGGGTTTAAAAGGCTTGTTGCATATGCTAAATGCAATCGTCTCTCCCACGAAAGAGGATTTATATTTCATGTTTTCATTTTATGTTTTGTTTTGTTTTGCTAAGGGATTAGCAAAATGTAAGTTTAGGGGTATTTGATGAGTGTCCAATATTGCATATGTGGACCCCTTAATTTGCATTTACTAAACCTTTAATTTTATTATTTTCTAATGTTTTTTTGTTAGTTTTGGTACTTTAGTATTTTGCAGGTCATTGAGAGAAAACAATAGCTTTATGGTGAAAGAAAGCACACTTTGAGAAGACCTAGATGATGTGGTTATTTTCAATCAAATCAAGGAGAGAACTAAATCGGAATTTCTCTAATTGGAGTCAAAATCGGATTAGAATTCAAATTATGCACATGTCATAGTATTTTGACCATAACTTTCAGCTCAAATATCCGATTGAAGTGAATCAAGCGACGTTGGAAAGCTAGCTCAATTTTCTACAATCCCTTGTAAAATAGGATTTTCCTAATTCGGACTTTTGCTATGCAAAAATTGCTCCGCAATAAAAGACCGTAAATCTGGACGGATTTGGACTCCTTTTCTTTCTTGGATTGTGTTTTGAGTTTCCTACTCAAACTAGAAGACTAACCTCCGATTTTACTAGAAATTCTATGGCTTCTAGGATTTGTTTTCTCCCCATAAATAGACCTCTAAGCTTCAAGAAAAAGGTATGTGAGGCTAGAGCAAAATTTTGGTGTCTTCTTGCAACAATTTTTCTTGTAAGTTCTTTCAATTTTTAATGTTTTCAATTCAAGTTAGCATGTTACTTTTAGCCATGAGAGGCTAAATTCTCAACTAAGGTTGAGGATGAAGCCTCACTTATGATTAGCAACAATATTCTCATGTGAAGTAATATTTTCCAATTTTAATGAGTTTGATTTTCAATTGTTTTACTTTAATTCAATTTTGTGGAATGATTCTTGGATATCTTTTGTGATTCAAGGATACATTTGATGATTTATGATAGTTCCATAGAATTGATTGTGCTTGGTTTTCTTTGTTTAAAAAAAATTGGATATCCCTTGTGATTTATTCTACGGATACAATTGATGTTTTGATTTAAATTGGATATCTTGCTGTGATTTACGGATACACTTAATGATTTAATTTAAATTGGATTTCTTTTGTGATTTGGGTAAAGAATAGATACATGGGATGGTTTTGATTAATTATTTGAAGCAAAAGTAAAACATACTTAAGATTTTATTGTGAGAACTTTGGAAAATATTATTGATCATGAGAATATGTTACTATGAGTTTGTGAGTGCGGATTCCGATACCTTAGTGCCTTTTTTTTATTTGATTACATTCACTCTAGTTAATTTTGTTTATGCTTATGATTTTTATTCACAAAAACAATCTCTTAATTTTTGGAAATAGTTTAGGATTAAATTAATTTGGATTTAAATTTTGTTTGCAAAAACGCAATTCCCTGTGGGATCGACCTCGCACTTGCAATCCATTAACTGCAAACGATTCGTGCACTTGCGAGTAATTAAAATTTTCACATCACATACCCGACTCGCTCGACAAAACTCGATAGTGGCTCGCGAGCTCAGCTCGTTTAAAGCTCGACCGAATCACTCGCCCGGCTCGTTAGTTCAACTCGTTAGCTCGTTCATATCTTACATATATATTAGTAAATAGTAAATATAATATAATATATATAGTATTACATATTAATTATAATACTTTGATAACAATATTTAGTATGTTAAATTAACATATTAAGTTATTAATAGTTAGTATATAACAATATAACAATATTAAATAGTTAGCATATATATATATATATATATAAACACATATATCACATCACACATGGTTAACAATAGTTATATAGTATACTTTTATTTTAGTTACTTAGTTATATAGAAATATAGAATATATTACACTTACTATTTGTTCATGTTATACATATATCATAGTTTATACTCTCTACTTATATATAATAACATATTGTTAATTTGTTACTTATAAACTATAGTTATGTACTATATTTTATAATATGCCTTATATAGTTACATATTATGTATTTTTGTTATTAATAAATGCATAAAGGTTGTTCATAAATTTGGGTTTGAATTCTGTTTTGATTACTCATTGAAAAATATAATAGTCAACATCGAGCTCTAATTGAGCCGAGCTTGTCCAGTGACCCGGCTCAGCTCGAATATCATTTTCAACGAACTCGAGCTTGAGCTTGAGCTCGCCCGAGTTTTAAACGAGCCGAGCTTGAACATGCAATTTATAGCTCGGCTCGAATTCAAGCTCGACTATTTAGGCTTGACTCATAAATGAGCCAGTCTTGAAATCTTTAAACTCGACTCGGCTCGGCTCGATTACATCCCTAATTAAGGTTTAGTTTTAATTGATGATATGTATAATGTGATTTCAATTATTATAATGACTCTTGGTAGATGCTCTGGTTGTAATTAATGGTGATAGAATGTTTTATGTTTTTACTACTTAGTATTCTTTTTTGAGGAGTATAGATCCCTGAGTCTTATTCTTGGTGGAAGGAGATTGAGAGACGAACTGTGAAGTTAATTACCAGTTAATTAATTTATCAAGGGTTACAGTTAATTTGCTTATTTTGTGGGAGAAGAAAAATGATCCATAATTTGACTATTATGAGCCATTTACCTATTTTATTGGAGATGCTCTAATGAGGTCACAAATCTGGTTTCTTAAAGCAACATTTTAAAAAGTCATTTGTCTTGTCAAACACTTTACATCTTTTCACTTGCAATTTCAAGAATCCAATTTGTTCATTCAAATTAAACGATATGAATTGAACCGTACACACACACACATATTTTTTTAAAAGCAAAGTATAGAGGGTAGTCCGACAGTAACCTTGAGGTGGTCGGCCATCCCCTTGAGGAGTGACCAACCACAATTTTACCCTTCGAGGGGGAGGTCAACCACTACTTTGTGGTGATTCAGATGGTCAGACCACCTCAGTGACTTCCATGGGGGCGATTAACCACTCCCTTGAGGGTGAAGGGGTGGTCGGCCATCCCCCGCCTCGAAACTCTCGGTCATCTACTAATTTTATATTAGATAAAGATATTTGTTATTTTGTACTAAATTCGCATCAAATTCGCGGGTAGTGTAAAAAACTGATAAGTGATATGTATGATGGTTGCTTATCTTTTAATAAGTATAAGGAAAAATAGTGTAGAAAAAGAAAAGTAAAAGGAAAAAATTACCGACCTAGGTAGCGCTAGCGAGGTTACTAACGTGTTGGAACAACAATTCAGTTCTAAGGCAGGGTTTGGAAGAACGCTTGAGGCCTGCTTCACGGAGAGTAGTGAATTAGCGAAGAGGCTCTCACAATAAAGGATAATGAGCCGAGTAATTCTCTACACCACCCCCTCATCTCCTTCTTATTCCCTTAAAGTCCTTGTGGCGTAATCTCCAAAATTAAAAAATCTAATCTCAATGTATCAAACATTATAGGAGACTATGCTAAGTAGACTTTAAGAGGATGGAGGAGAATGTGGGAATGGTGTATAACGTTAGAGCCTTGAGCCTGCTTGGACCAACGCCTTTAAAAAAGGTATTAAGAAAAAAATAAAAAACTAGGTTCACAATACTACACCGTATTTACTTTTAGCTTAACAACGGCTATCAAATGTAGGGTTTAACAGAACGAACTTAAAACCCTACTCTCTCTCTCTCAATCTCAGAGATCAAGCCCCGAGTCTATCCCAATGGCGGCCTTCAATCACTTCAAGAATATGTACGACGTCGCTCTGAAGCCCCGCCTCCTTCGAACGCTCATTAAAGAGCACGTCCCCGACGATACGCACCCGTTTCCGGACCCCGCTGGGCTCTCCACCGTTGTTTCGGCGATCAAGACGCACCGCCTCCTCTCCGAGTTCTCCTTCGGAGACTCCACGGACCAAAAGCAAATCCAGAACTGGAAATCCGCAGTCGATTCCTGGGTCGAACGCTTGCTCTTGCTCGCCTCTCACAATATGGTACTCATCATAAGACCTCCGTTTATATGTTTGTTTATTGGTTTTCTTTTATTTTATGATTAGTGGAAATGGGTGTTTAGAATTTTTATTTTTTTAATTTGCTTCAATGTCTTGTGGTGAAACTTGAAGTTAAATTCATGGGTTCTGTTGGGTTGGTTCAGAAAAGCTTGGGTAAGAGGGAAATATGTTCATTTAGTATCTGTTTGTGTGGTGTTAGAGGTAAAGGATTAATTATATACGCCTTGTAATTGTACAAGGATCTAAGTTACGTTTGTTACATAATGTTTGTTTTCGGTTTGAAGCAATTTGCAGTCAATTAATTTTTTTGAGAAGTAATTTAGAGTCAATTAATTTTTTTTGATAAGTATATACAAGCAATAAAGGGCCCAACCGGGTTCGAACCGGTGACCTCTTGATCTGTGGAGAGAGTCAATTAATTGGTTAAGGATTTTTAGTAATTTTGCATCTGAATACATTTTTGTGAATGGGGGCGTCAAAGAAATGGAAGCTCTGAGTGGTGGCATTTCACTGATTTTTGGAGCTGAACAGTATCTGAAACTGTGCCATTGGTAGTGGTTAGGGCTCCAATTTGCTTTGATGGGTTCCTTCTGGAGAGTACATTTGCACTTCAGCTGGTGCGTGGAATGCATTGGAGGGATATGATTTCTGTGGGCATCCAACTGCATGGCAAATTATCTCTTTTTCATGTGATGGATGGGTGGGTGGGTGGGTTTTAGCTATACCTCAATGATATATACTCAATTAACCTCCAAATTCTTTTATCTTTGGATGGTGTCTTTTTTGTCTCCACTGTCAATTAGCTTTGCTGGTTTCCTTGTTCCTTTTTTTATTCATAGTTTTGTGTTTCCTTATGTATATTTCCAGTGTACTTAGGGGCGCCTTACGCTTTCAATAAGACTAAATTTATTTATCAATTTTTTTTGCCATGTCACCGGTATTTGCTTGAAGTATAGAGTTGGAACTATTTATCTGATCAAAATGTAGAAAAATCGGTTATGTTTGATGACGATAAATTTATAGTATCAATCTCTTGTTTGGGCTGTGAGAAATTATGAGAAGTTTCAAGGTGAAAGAAAGGAAAAGAAATATGTGAATTCTATTAATTGTTTTTATCAAATTATTTGCATTGCACTTGGTGGATATATTAGAATCCACCTTATGGGGGATTCTCGACCTTTTAACAGTGCTTATATGGTTAGATTTTAGTGGTGAATGGAGGACATGGCACCAGTGTTGTTGGAAGGAGCAATGCAAAAAATATGTTCTGGCTTGAGTATTATTTTCTTAAAATTCTACCCTTAGGAATAGTTTATACCATGTGAGTGGGAAAAGAAAGAGGAATTCTATGTTTTTTGTTTTACTAGAAGACTATAAATATTCCTTAAATATTTATTTATTATATTGTATGATTCTGTCCTAGCCAGATAAATGCTGGGCGGGAATTTGCTTACTGGGGTTGACTTGTCAAGAGTGCAGCTCAGATCGTTTCTTGGCATCATACACTCTTTGGTTGCACAAGCTTCTACCATATATTCAGGTACATAAGCTTAGTTGTCATGCATTATAATTCTCATCTTAATGTTTTATGGCCCTCCAAATTTACTGTACTTGTGAAAGATAAAAAAAGCCTACGTACTGCTATTTTAAAAATTTGTTGAGCTTCTTGTGGATCAATGTCACTACCCTTTTTTTGATAAGTAATTTAATCTTATAAAAAGTGCAGAGGGTCACAACTCATGTACACATGTAGTATACACGAAAAACACCAAATCAAGAAAAAGAGCACATCAAGAAAATTGAGAAATGAGAATAGTCGCAGGCTGCCATCTAAACATAAAGAGATTTGAGCATAAATGGCTTTTTGTTCTGTCAACGTCCTTACACAATCTTCAAAGTTTCAAGCATTGCATTCTCGTCAAATACACCACATTAACCATAAAGGAATCATATTCCAAACTTCTATTATAGTGTCTGCCAAATTGATCTATCCAACAAGTCAACAGTTCCACAACCTATTGGGGCATGGCCCACTTTATCCCCAAAAGATTAAAGATCGAATTCCTTAAGTCTCTAGCTTCTTTGCAATTGAGCAAAAGATGATCAATGGTTTCCCTGTTCTTTTTACACGTACAACTCCAATCCATCACTATAATGAGTATCTATTTGAGATTATCCATAGTTAGAATCTTCCCTAAAGCTGCCGTCCATACAAATGTACAATGTCACTACCCTTCTCTGCATCATTTATTAAAATGGTGAGTACGAGTCGAGGGAATCGCCCCATAGCCTCTGATTTCCATATAAAGGACATGAAGAGCATAAATGGCCTTTTTCACTTCTATTCGGATGGACTTTGTCTTTCATAAGCTCGTTATTCATTATGCATTTTTGTTTATTATGAAGCAATGTATGGGGTGGGACTTACATTAGCTTAAATGCAACAACTATGATATAATGTCTTACCTTGTTACCTTGCCAGTAGGCTTCCCTAAGGTTGATGAACTATTTGAAAGCCTAGAGACTGATAATGTTCTTCTCTTGGACTTGAAATGATTGAAAGTAAATTATATGCGATCTGCATGTAATAGTCATTATGAATATGACTTCTTTCCTTCTTCTTTATGGGCTCTAAAGGAAACCATTATTCGAAGTAAATTTTGCATATCATATCTAGCTGAACCGTTAAATCAATCTACTCTTCTTGAAATAAAATTATGGGGATTGTCATTGTCATGGAGGCGTTGGGTAGGATGATCTCTGTTGTTGCAAGTGGACGTTTGTGTTAGGCTTCTTTGTGGGGATTGGAATTGACATCTCTCACCTTCTATTTGCTGATGATACCTTGATTTTCTGTGGGGCCGGTCCTAATTAGCTACGTAATCTACGAGGCTTATTCTTATGCTTTGAAGTTGTGCTGGGTTTGAAGACGAACTTAGCCAAATTGGAATTGGTTCCTTTTGGAAATGTTGATAATGTGTCTGAGCTTCCTAGGATTATGGACTGTGGGGTTGCATTTTTGCCTTTGAAATATCTTGGTCTTCTGTTGGGGGCTTCCCAAAAGGCCAAGCATACTTGGGATGGTGTTATTGAGAAGATAAAACGTCAGTTGGTAAGTTGGAAAATGTTGTATCTATCTAAGGGTGGTAGGCTTACCCTTATCAAGAGCACTCTTTCCAATCTACCTTTGTTCTTTATGTCTCACGTTCCTATCCCTGCGGGTGTTGCAAACCGTATAAAGAAGCTTCAATGCGATTTCTTATTGGGTGGGCTAGGCAAAGAATTCAAATATCACTTGGCGAGATGGTCTACGATGTGTACGCCAATCTTTGAGGGAGGGTTGGATTTAGAAATTTGTTGGGGTTCAATCATGCTCTCTTAGGTAAATGGCTTTGGTGCTATGGGCTTGAGAGAGAGGCTTGGTGGAGAGTGGTGGTGGACGCTAAATATGGGAATTCTTGGGGACGTTGGTGCTCTAGGGAGCTTGTTGGGGGCATATGGGGTGGAGTTATGGAAAAGATAGTAGCTAGCTTAAATTCTCTCTCTAATCTTTCCCCCTCATCCTCCCTAGCGGCGGTGTGTGGATGCGTGTCTCGCTAGGCCCTCGCTCCGTCTTCTCGTTTCGGAGCTCGGTAGGTTTCGGGCTATTGGTTCCCGTTGCTTTGGAGTTGTTTTCCGTGAAGCTGTTGAGGGGCTATTGGTGGGTTAACGTTGATTCTTTATGCTCTCCTTTGTCACCTTCCTCTTTCTCTTTTTGAGCCTTCGAGGATATGGAGAATTGGTTATTTGTGGAGGCTAAATCGTTTCTGTTCTCTGTGGGGCATGGGTCTGCGGAGCTTAGGTTAGTGGAGAAGAGGAAAGCTTTCGTAGGGGTGGTCCTTTTGGGATCACGATGCATTGTGTGGCTGTTGTCGATGTTGGAAGGGGCTTTACGTAATCTTGGGTTTGAAGATTTCGTCAAGTCTTATAGGGAGGGGTCTAAGGTGACCATCGTGCAATGAGGTGAGAATAGTTCCGATTGTTTCTTGGAGGTGGCGGTCTTTGACGTGGGTGGCCGGAAAGGTCTGGTTCTGTCTCCCGAAGGCTGTGATGGGTGGGGTTGGAGCCATGTTTCAGGCGAGTTGTCTAAAGTCTCAACCTTAGACTCAGAATATGCATTCCATGTTCTCCTACCTTCAAATTGTGAGCCGCTTTAATAAAGCTTACAAGTGATCAGGGTTTTTTTTTTGTGGGCTAGTTGAGTTGTCCCTATGTATACTTCCTGTGTACTTAGTGGCGCCTTACACTTTTTTAATGAATTTTTTTTACTTATAAAAAAAAAAAGTCTCAAACCTTTATTGAAAACGTTGGGAAGATGATGGGTAAGGCAGCTAGGTCTCTGTCGTTCGCTGCGGTGGTGTGTAAGGCGGCTCCCGTCTCTATCAAGGGCATCGAGAAGCAGTGCGGTGTTGCGTACGTTGTGTCAGAGCTGGTAGAAGTGCGGCAGGCGGTGGCTTGGGGTGATTTTGAGAAGCATCTTCCAATGGGGATGGAGTGCTTGGCGGTGGAACGGAAGTCGGTGGATTGTTATGCTTTGGAGAAGCATTCACTTTATCCTCTAGATTTTTGCCATTTCTGGAAAGTGAACAAACAGTCGCCCTTCCCTCTTCTCACAATGTTCTAGAACTTACTCAAGAATCTAAGTCTAAAGTGTTTTCAGGAAGCTTCTCGAGCTCTTTGGGGAGTGGATCGTCTGGGCAAGCAGTCTTCCACCGAGTTTGGGCCTCAAGAGTTCTGGGCTCAAATGCAAGGCGAGTTGCTTAGTGGTGGGCCAGATGTTTAAGAGGGCTAAGGCAGTTTTAAGAAGGGCCCAATTTTGGGTTGGGTCCAGGCGTTTGGGCTCCAAGGCCTTTTCCAAGCATTCTGACCTAACTTTCGGGTCAGATGGCGATCTGGGTTTTGCGACTTTGACATGTGTTGGCGAAGGAGATTCGGGTTCCTCAGGTTAGTTCGTTGTCTCGCCGGTGGCTTTGACCTCTCTCTCACACTGGCGGTGGGTCTACTTCGGGCGGGTCGGATGTTTAAGAGGGCTAAGGCAATTTTAAGAAGGGCCCAATTATGGGTTGGGTCCTGGCGTTTGGGCTCCAAGGCCTTTTCCAAGCATTCTGACCTAGCTTTTGGGTTAGATGGAGATTCGGGTTTTGCGACTTTGACGCGTGTTGGAGAAGGAGATCCAGGTTCCTCAGGTCAATTTGTTGTCTTGCCAGCAGCTTTGACCTCTTCGTCTCTTGCCGGATGTGGGTCTGCTTCGGGTTCGACAGTGGTTTCCTTTGCTTCAGTTCTGGCTGTGGGTTTGGATCTCGCCGTCTCTGTTTTGCCGACGTGTTCAGATCTTGACGTTGGTGGGCCCATGCCGGTTGCCTCTGCCTTGGAGAGGTCTGCCAAATGGGGTCATCCTTTGCCCTCTTCATTTGAGGCCAGCTCCGAGTTGCTGGAGTTGGGTGCTATTTGGAAGTCCGCCAAAGGTGGTTAGCGTGCCCAGTTTGCCTTGCTGGAGTTGGCTTTGTCTTCAGCTCTCGTTGGGAGTGGTCCAGCGTTCTTTGATGTTTCTGGTGACTGCTCTTTAGGTGCGGATGCGTTAGGTGTAAGGGTGTGTTCTCTCCCTGTGATGTTAGAGTTTGGAGCACCTATTTTCTGTCGGAATCCAAGTCAGTGCTTAGATACTCCCGAAAGCCTAAGGTTGGTAGATTGGATGAGCATTTGCTTGCCGAGGCTTTAGAGGCAATCAGTGCTCCCTTGGCTCCTATGCCGTTGATTGGGGCTATTACTAAGCCCATGTCAGCACCCGCGAGGGATGGGGTAGTGTTTGCGCCTATGTATTTTCGAGACGAGGTCTGTCAGCCTCTTCTTCGGCGTGGCTTCCTTCTCTCAAGCGGTGCAGTCCTTCCTTTGTCAGAAGTGGGTGGGTCTCCTCTCTCTTCAGTCCAATCTGTGTTTGGGTGCCCTCCTCTATTGTCTTTCTCAGAGGTGGGTGAATCTTTGAGGGGATGTGGTTTTGAAGAGGTTGGTGATTTTTTCGGGGCAGCGATTGATCTTAGCTTCTGTTTTCAAACTATGGGGGTCTCCCACGAGGGGAATGTGAAGGGCTTTTTAGACTTAATGGCTCAAGTTGATGTGGAGCAATGTCAAGAGGCTTCAGTCTCTACTTCTAAGTTTAAAGGGAGTCGTGAGGTGAAGAACTTAGAGTGCACGATTAATTATGATGCAAGGGGTTTTGGTTCTAGCCGGGGCAAGGCAAGAGGACCCCTGCTTTGATGTAATAGTCTCTGGGTTTTGTGGGCTGGTTATGTTGGAGTGTTTGGGTTTCCTCCTGTATTTAGGTTTTGTGGGTGTTTTTCCTCTCTTCCCTTTTTTTTTTTTTTTTTTTTTTTTTTTTTTTTTTTTCCTGTTTTGGTGTCCTTTTTGTATACTTCCTGTATGCTCGAGGGCGCCTTTTCACTTTTTATAAACTTCTTTGCCTACCTATCAAATATTATGAGGGGTTGAGGGAAGTTTTCAAGTCATACTAGATTTGAGGTGAGAGATGGCTTGAAGGTTATATCCTGGCATGATTTATGGTGTGGTGATATGGCCCTTAAGGAAGCCTTTCTGGGTTTATTTGGTAGTGTATGCGCAAATGATACTTTTGTTGCGAATCACATGGAAAATCCTGGAGGCTCCGTTAAGTGGAACGTGAGCTTTGCTAGAGCGGCTCATTATTGGGAAGTGGATGCTTTGTCCTCGTTCTTCCGGGTGTTGTATTTAGGGAGAGTAAACGGGAAGGCGAGGGCAAGCTGTGGTGGGTCCCTTCCAAAAGAGGGTTGTTTGGTATTAAATCATTTTACAATGTCATGACTTGTAATGATGGTTTTTGCTTCCCCTGGAAGATTGTTTGGCGGACTAATGCTTCGTTGATGGTGGCCTTTTTTGCTTGGTCGGAGGCCCTAGGAAAGATTCTTACAATGTATAATCTTTGGAAGCAGCGTGTCATTGTGGTTGATAGGTGTTGTATGTGCAAGAGGAATAGGGAGTTTGTGGATCATCTTCTTCTTCATTGTGAGGTTACTTGTGCTATGTGGAATGTTTTCTTCAATCATTTTGGGTTCTGCTAGACGAGTAATCGAGTTGTATGCTTGTTAATAGACTGCTGGCAACACTCGGAATGCTGCTGTGTAGAAGATGGTATCTTCGTGCCTTTTGTGGTGTTTTTGGAGGGAAATAAATAATAGAAGTTTTGAGGATCGCAAGAGGACTTTGGAGGAGATTAAGTTTTTATTTTTCAACATCCTATATCTTTAAATAACTGTTTTTGTTTCTCCTTTAATGATTATTTTCATGAGTTTCTTGTTCTCTTTGCTCCTACTAGTTAGCTGGCTTCTCTTGTATACCATTTTTAATGATATCTTGATTATTTTTATATATATAAAAAAAAATTCTAGGACAATTGTCTTAACGCATTCCTATTTTTATTTTGTGTAAGAAGACAATTTTTATTACATATGATACATATGATAAGGAAATGAACTTGCTGCCTACCTGTTGAGATGGATAATCTGATATTTGTAGCTTAAAATAAGATAAAGACAATGCTAATCTTAAATTACCATTTCTTTTATAGGGCAATAATATGCCGAGAAACGTTTTTTTTTTATTAAGTAAGAAACTAATCTCATTAAAAAAGCGTAAGGCACCCTTTAGTACACTGAGAGTATACAAAGGAAACATCTAATTAGAAAGAGAAAAGCGAGCGAGAAAGTCAACAAAACTAAATGACAAAGGGTGGACATAAGCTGAGAAACATGAAGCCAAAGATTGTAACTTGTCTGTTAATATGCTAAACTATTGTTTGCATTTCAAAGCTTAAAGTAAACAATGTAATTAGATTTTTAAAATTCCTATATTGACATAGCTGTTGTATCTTTTGTTTTCAACAGTCACCAGCAGATTCTCATTTCGTGAAGGTGGCTTCATGTGCTTCACTATCAGATATGTTCACAAGGTTTGATCTCCTTTGTTTTTGGCATAAAATGATAATGCTTATATATTCATATATAAATTGAAATGTAATTGTGTTAAATGTACTTTGGAGTTGTGTGGAATTGATTGATTATGTATGAATTCAGATCCTGATATCCAGAATCCAGCGCCTTTCTCTCTCTCTCTCTCTCACA
The DNA here is from genome assembly GCF_958979055.1 of Alnus glutinosa. NCBI lineage: Eukaryota > Viridiplantae > Streptophyta > Magnoliopsida > Fagales > Betulaceae > Alnus > Alnus glutinosa. The sequence continues at coordinate 10,859,948 of NC_084895.1, forward strand.
CACACACACTTACACACAAACACACTTTGTGATGTGACAGTTGTTTTAAAGAGTTTTATATGATGGTGGACGATAAAACACACATTTTGGGAAATATGGTGGTTATGTGTGTGCATGCAAAAATATATACACAAACACACTCATTTATTAGCTATTAAACCTTATACATCTAATAGAAAATATAGAGATTAACTGCAAATTTATTCAAAGCTAAGAAGCACTATAATCTCTGTCTCTCTCACTTGATATTATGAAGTAGCTATCCTTCTGAGATGATAGACTTGGTAACTTAGGGAGCTTGTGAAGAACTTGTTACATCTTCTGGAAAAAGCCTTAATTTGATTAGTTTGGGCTTACGTTTGGCCTGAAATGAAACTTCAATATTGCACCTGGATTGTTCCAAAAGGCCCTTTCAATTCATAAACCTGATATATTTATTTTTGTGTTTGTGAGCATGTCCACTCAAACAAGAATATTTAAATATCACAGAATTGTTACCTTATAAAAAGCCAATTTGATAGTAGTCATATTTCTTGTCAAGTGACTCAAGTTAATTGCTTTGATGGGACAATTAGATTGTGCATGTAATTGAAAAACATTCCTCAATCATGGCCTATGGGGTTCCCCACAGTGGTTATCAGTTGTCTATTAAAATAGCTGGTAGCTTCTACCTATGATTTTCAAAGACTTCAGGCATATAACTGATGAATAGCTTCTATGTTGTACTTTGCTTCATCTAGTTTATGAAATCATTTGTTCCAAATCACAACTTATAATTTGATATCAGTGTATTATACTTGTAGCTTGTATATTAGTGATATAGTGAGTTTCATGACTTGTTGAGCTTTTCTCTTTCCTGGATTAGGTTGGGTGGATTTTCAAATCTAAAGAAGGATGGCACTTCCCATTCTGGGAAACTCGTTCAACCAGTTTTGAAGCTATTAAATGATGATAGTTCAGAGGCTATATGGGTAAGGAGTATTAATTTTTGAGAACATTTAGATATAATTGTTTTATAATATTGCTTCAGGCGTCAAGCTTTGCTTGAGGAAATCCATGAACATTTATAATTTTTCCTTCTTTTAGTTTAGTTAATGAAAAATTTTCATATGACAATTGCATTAAGCGCTTCAGATGTCATTGAACACTACCTTTTAAGTTTTTCATGGTTTTTATTCCATCCTAGACTGGGAGCAAATATAGATATGATAGAATCATTGACTAGTTGGCTAAGGACGTTCTGCTAAGCCAGCTACTGTGCTTGTTGCTTCTGGCTCCCGATCTTCTACCTCTGGGTCCTTTGCTTCTCGTAATTATTCTAGCCGTAATGCATTTGGCCAGTCTATTGGGTGCCGCTATTGTCAGGCCTGGGGCCATATGCTCAAGGACTACGCCAAGAAGAAGCAAGCTGATCTCTGCAGGCAACCTCATTGCTTTCCCTTCTAGGGATCTTGCTCGTTGAGCTTTGTCTCAGGAATTCATGCATGTGGGCCGTACTACAGTTCAATGGATTGGTATCAGCAGTCTGCCTGTTCACTGTTGGGATTCCACTTCCTGAAGCTTATAGCTTTTGTGTTTGCTCAGTATTGCAAATCCATATTCCTGTAGCTTGATGAGTTGTTTGGATGTCACTTATATTTGTGAAGAAGATTATTTGATGGATAACATAAGTTTGATAGTAACTTGTGTTTTATTTTGTGCATGTACATCTTGCTTCACATGAGAAAATTGCAACATAAACATACAGTTGTAACCCATGCTCTCTCTCTCTCTCTCACACACACACACGTATTTAAAAACACTTACTGAGGTAAATGTGTAAACAAACCTCTTTCTTGAAATCTGTTGGGGTTAAAGATGCATTTTCCACACACACACACACACACACACACACACACACACACACACACACACACACACACACGTATTTAAAAACACTTACTGAGGTAAATGTGTAAACAAACCTCTTTCTTGAAATCTGTTGGGGTTAAAGATGCATTTTCTACCTTACCAACCTTATTTTTTTTTTTTTGTGCGTGTGAATAATTATTTCCTGGCAATCTTATTGTATCAGATTGCATGAAGTATTATCTTTGTTTGTCGTTGATGGTCTTATCAACACGCATTATTATGTGAACTAGTTTTCTTTCTTTAAGTTTCATTTATCATCTCCATCATGGTGCATGCAGGAAGGAGCAGTTCAATTGTTATGCACTATTATAACTTACTTTCCATCTTCCATACATCGTCATTATGACAGTGTAAGTTTTTCATCTTTTGTTCCAAGACTTCCTTCTATCAGTATTAGTATTGTATATATTCCATATATATTTTATTTTACATTTCAAGTCAAACTTAGGAAATGTAGGTTGGGTAGTGGAATATATATTTGAACTAGTGACATCACATTCTATTAGTTTTTGAGCAACTACATCATCTTTTAAATGAAAGAAACGTTTCATATTTGCATATGGTTATTGAGCTTTATTTACACTTCATTTTGCAATCAAATTTCAAATTTGAAAATTTAAGTATGTAAACAATTTTTTTTTTGATAGGTAAGCAAGCGGATTTTATAAAATACGTAAGGCGTCCCTAAAGTACACTAGAAGTATATACAAAGACACCAAAAAAAGAAAAAAAGGAAAAAAAAGAAAGAAAAGAAGCTAAAATAAACCCAAAGCCCACAAAACAGCCCAAGCAAACAAAGAACCCAACAACCCAAAGAAACAAATCCCTCAACACACTATTTCCTTGTGCCTTTACCACGGCTAGACCCCTCATAATTAACCGAACCCTTTAAGTTATTCAATTTCCTCTGACGCTTGGAAGTGGAAGGGGGAGGGACCCGAGACATCCCATCCAAAACCTGGGTGAAAGACCAAGCACCTGATAGAAACATAGCAATAGCTGTATCGTCCCCGTCCTTTTGAGCCTGGGGAAAGATTTCATCACTCTCCCACGGGTAATCTTCTCCCTCCATCATCGTGCATGCCACAATTCCAATCAATATGACTCACAGACGCCGTAGGTTCTTGATGAACGACATTCAATGTAGACGCCATTGAAACAGGAATTGGGGGATTGTCTACTAACAACGCTGAAACATAGGCTAAAGGCTGAGAGGTAGGTGAGAGTCACCCGCGGGAAACATCTGACCTCACCGGGACAGACGAGGACTGAAAAACATCCATCAACACCGGAGAAGTAGAGGATGGATCCTGGGTATAATCAGGCACCTTTAACTCTGGCGCTAAATCTGGGGAGCTCGGAGCCTCAAGACCCTCATCTAAGCCCAAGGAAGAGCAACCTGAGTGAGAACCAGATTTCGTCTTCTTGAGGGCACACCAGAAGATTTTTAAAACGTCCAAAGCCCAAAGACCTGAGAAACTTCTAAGGCCCAAATCCCTTAATAACTCCCAAAAGCTCTCTTAGGGCCTGTCCAAAAACCAGGACCTAACTCGTCCACGCCCCAAGAAGAGCCAATGTCTCCTTCACACCTGCATGTGAAGACAACCGCTGTTATGCAAGAACATGCAACATCACCTAGGACAGAGCAAAGACGGTCCTTACCCTGTGGACCATTAGAGGAAAACCCAATGGTCTAGCATTGTCGGCGTGTTCTTTGCCCAATGGATTCCCCTGCCTTGACGACGTAAACATCACTGTAGCAGTTGGGCGCAATTCTGCCCGCACCACCTCCACAAACGAAGGCTTGTTACAATTCAAAACCTTTCCCATCCTTGGCCCCACCTTTCCACCTTCCTTCTCCGCCGGCGAAAAAGACCCAAATCCATACCTTATCATAGCAACAAGGAAGTCCTTAGCCTTTCGTAGCTCACCAACAAACTTGAGCCAAACCCATCCTCCACGTCCCTCTGGAATAAGAAGGAACCCTCTTCGTCCGCCCACCCCATAGATCGCTACCTCTACAAACTTGCCATTTTTGGTCTCACCTCTGCGAACGATTGACACCTTCGACTCCTCCCTGAAAGATTTAACAAAATTTTAATCTTCAGGGAAACCCATGAGCTCCTCCATCGTCAACACCAGCCACTCGGTGCACTTGTTGCTTAGGATTACCTCACCGGAAAAATCTTTCCTCTTTTCTTCCATCCACAACACCGAAGCCCCATCATGAACCGAGAATACAAATGATTTTGCCTCCAAAAATCTTCTTTCCATCTCTAGGTTCTTGTTTATGTTCCTAATTTTGTCTCAACAAATCTGGTTGATCTGATTTGCTTTTTACATTGTAGCAGCTTATAGGGTTAAGCCCCTCTTTTATACTTTTCGTGCACGAGGGTTTAACCCTTTTTTTCTCAATAACATCTGAATTATTCATAAAAAAAATCTCTAGGCTCACCAACCAGAACCGACGAATCACCCAAGATCAACTTCCATCGTCGAGAACACTATACAAAGGAGAGCGAGAGAAAGAGAGGGAGTATGTAAACAAGAAACCCCAAGCTTTATTGAGAAAAGCTTATCATCAATGTTCGTATGAAGGAATTAACATTTGATTCTTTAGTTTCATTCAAATGATTATGTAAGTTGTCATAAATTACTTTTCCAAGTGAATGCACTATTGTTTTTGATAAGTAATAAACTAGTCTTATTAAAAGCATATGGCGCCTCTAAGTACACCGGGAGTATACAAGAAGAAACACCTAACTAGAAAAAGAAAGTGAACAAGAAAATCATCATAACTAATCGTCAGAGGGGACACAAAGGCCGCAGTCCAAAAATACAAAGTATGGAAGAAAGATGATAAAATATCCTCCAAGGACCTCTCCAAATCATCAAAGCTCCTATTATTCATCTCTCTCCAAATAGTCCAAAAAAGGCAAGTGGACAGCATTTTTCACAGCGCAGCACTCCTTCGTCTTTTAGAGGACCACCAACACACAAACAAGTCGATAACCCGTCTAGGCATAATCCAGGACATCCCAAAGCAGTTAAAGAGAACACTCCATAAAGTAGAAGCACATCCCAAAGCAGTTAAAGAGAACACTCCATAAAGTAGAAGCCACATCACAATGAATAAGAAGATGGTCTGCAAACTCTCCATCTCTCTTACACATGTAACATCTGTCTATGACAAATCACATGCCGTTTCTTAAGATTATCCAAAGTAAGAATTTTTTCTAAAGCCTCCGACCACGTGGAAAAGGCTACCCTCGAAGGAGCCTGGGTTCGCCACAGACTCTTCCAACAAAAGAGGCTCGCTAAAGATTATCTTCACTACCTCTTCTCACTGTAACTGAATGCAAGACCTATAGAAAAGAAGCAAATACACCAACCTCCCAATCATGTGCCTCTCTAGTAAAGTTCACGTTCCACTGAATAGAACCGCCTAAGAGCTCCACATTAGCCGCAACAGAGGCATTCTTCAACCGAGCAATACCAAATAGAACTGGAAAAGTAACCTTTAGAACCATATCACCACACCATAGATCATGCCAAAATCTAATCCTAGTCCCATCCCCCACCACAAGTCTAGTAGATCTTGAGAAGGAGTCCCAACCTTTTCTAATGCTCTTCTACAACCCCACCCCAAAGGCTCTTGCAGGCTCAAGAGAGAGCACCACCCACCCCACAAGCTACCATATTTTGAGTCTACCGCAATTCTCCACCAAGTGTCTCTCTCAATCCCATAGCGCCAGAACCATTTACCTAACAGATTACGATTGAACACTAACAAATTTTTGATACCCAAACCTCCCTTATAAATCATAGCGCAAACCTTGGACCAACTCACCCAGTGAAATTTGAACTCTTCACCTAGCCCGCCCCATAAAAAGTTGCGTTGTAGCTTCACAATGCGATTAGCAATACTCGTCGGGAGAGGGAAGAGGGACATGTAATACGTGGGTAAATTAGCGAGGGTGCTCTTGATAAGGGTGACCTTGCCACCCTTGGACATGTACATCCTTTTCCAACTGGCCAACCGATGTTTTTATCTTTTCAATGACACCGTCCCAAATATGCTTCGCCTTATGGCAGCTCCCAACGGAAGACCAAGATACTTAACCGATAGAGTGGACACCCACACCCTAGAATTCTGGCCAATCTTCCCACTAGGTCAATGTTCCCCACTGGAATTAATTCAGACTTAGAGCCAAGTTAACCTTCAATTCCGAGGTAGCTTCAAACAACAGGAAAAGACTCCGCAAATAACTCAACTGAGCAGGACAAGCGCTACAAAAGATCAAAGTATCGTCGGCAAACAAAAGATGAGACAGTAGCGTTGCCAACTGTGAAACCTTCTAACAATCCCCTATTAACCACAACGGAAATCATTCGACTCAAAGCCTCGATCACAAAAACAACAACAAAGATTTGATATATGATTACTTATGTTTTTTTATTTTATTTATTTATTTTTTTATATACTCAAGTACACAATATGAATAATTTAATCAAGAGTATGTGCGATACAAGATTTGACACTACGCATCCAGTCAGGGGCGGACCCACGTTTATGGTGGGAGGGACAAGTGTCCCTCCAAGGATTTTTAAAACTCTTTAAAAAATACTGGTAAGTCCATTATTAGCCTTCATAGTTCACTTTTTGTCCCCCCAAATAATTTTTTTGCCCCTTAAAGGACAGGTTTTGGTCTACGCTCAAGTCAAATCTTTCTTAGTTAACGATGACGTAGCTTTTAACAATGCACAAAAAAGTAAAAATTTTGAAGAGTCAAATATATAACAATAAAATTACATTTCTTTTCCCACTGCACAAGACGTGCAGCTTTTCACACTGCACAAGCTGCACGTCTTGTGGAGTGTGAAAAGAAAGGTAATAACATGCCCTTTTTTTTTTTTTTTTTGACCGCAGTATTAAAATGGCTTATGAATATAATAAAATGATTAATTAAGAGAGAAACACTTATCTTTCACATTGCAACAAGTTTTATTGTAAAAAAAATTCTCTTTCATTGCTTTCTTACCTTATATGAAACAAGTTTCTTTTAAGGACGGACCTAGCACAAGGCTTGGGGCTCGAGTCCTCCAAAAATTTAAAACATCAATAAAAAAATCTTTTTTATTTTATGAAATACTCTCAAAAATTATTTTTGTTAACCTCAATATTTTTTTTAATTTCGTCCCCCCTCACTCAAAGTTCTAGTTCCGCCCCTGCATCCAGTGATTTCACATAAGTCTCACTTCATTGAAAATATTACACTACATGTGTCTGGGGTGGTCAGTGATGTTTCAGCTCTTTGTGGTGATTCTTCATTGACATTTACTGATGCCCTTTTGATTTGTGTTAGACTTGGTGCTATAGAATCTAAAACAATACTTATAGCGGTAGCACCTCATATTAGAAGCATGTAATACGAAATTTTGGATGATTTAGTGACATGTTCTGCTATCATTGTGGCGTATGTGTAAAAAGCCTAAAACTTTTCTCCTTTTCTGGGCTTCTATTTATTTCATTTGGAAACCATTAGTTTTGGCTTGTTGATGCATTCATGATATGATGGATACTAAATACTTCTTCCAGGCTGAGGCTGCTATTGCTTCAAAACTTCTGTCAGGAAAATGCAGTGTTGATATGCAGAAGGTAACGTGGTTATTTTTCTTTGGTATGATCTGTCTCTGGTATTTGACTAAACAAGCAAACTATGAGATGTATGTGAATTTGTTCTGAGGTATTTCTTTTTGGTTTTCAATAATCAGAGGCTTGCTCATTGCCTAGCTTTACTGCCAAAATCAAGAGGAGATGAAGAAAGCTGGTCCTTAATGATGCAGAAGATCTTATTATTAATAAATGGTCACCTGAATGACACCTTCCAAGGTTTAGAAGAAGGTACAGTTGAAGAAATCTTGGTTGTGCTGGTTCTGGTCTTAAGCATTGTAAGTGACAACTTTCACGTGTTGCAGAAACTAAATGGAATGAAGCTGTTAGATTATTGGTTCCGCCAGGAAAAGATCCCCCACCTCCCTTAGGAGGTCGTACATTGTCAGGAGAAGCCTCAGACAATCCTACAAGGAGGTCTGAGCGAGTGCTGATGTCTAATGTCTCTTCACTGATGCTCTGCTGTTCAATGATGCTTACAAGTTCGTACCCCGTGCAGGTGGATTGTTTGATTAGTTCTTTTGAGATGCTTTCATGAAACATAAGAATGCAGATCTATTCAGTGTACTCCTTAATAGTGTTTATGCGTCCCTACTTTATTTTCGATAATCTAAAAAACAGTGGATGCGAAATTTTTAAGATATCTCAGATATTTGGCTAGCAGGTAAACGTCCCTGTTCGATCGGTATTAGTCCTTATTGAGAGAGCGCTGATGGTGGATGGATCATTGCCACAAGCCTTATTGCCCTTCATGACTTCCATGCAACAAGAGCTCATATGTTCAAAACTTCCAGTTTTGCACTCATATAGTTTGGAACTGCTCAGTGCAATTATAAAGGGTACACGAAGGTAAATCAGAGTATTTGCCTGTCTTTTATATAACTATATACATGTTGTCTACTATATATACATACATGTATGTGTCATTTATTAACTTGGAGCATTGCTATAATTTGCAAATTTATAAATGACTATCTTGAAGGCATCACTTCTCTTTGAGATTTATGCCTGACCTATTTTAAGGTCATAATTCTTCATCCACTGCTTTTTTTTTTTTTTTTTTTTTTTTTTTTTTTTTTTTTCAGGTTAGAGGTACTTGAAAGAAATTCATACTTGCATATTATCAGTCCTACCATGACTTGATAGAGACTTCACAACATGATTGTTGCTAGAAAGGGTTCTAACAAGAGTTCAAAAAGATTCTACTAGTCTCACAACATTCCTAATCCTTTTTTTATTTATAAGTAATGGAAATTTTATAAAAAGCGTAAGGCCCTCCTAAGTACACAGACAGTATACACATGAAGCACCTAACTAGAAAGAGCAACATTCCTAATCCTCTTAAACCACTGAATATAGAGTTATGCTTCAAATCCTACTTCTGTCACCATTAATACATTCTCCTGGTTGTTTTTTGTATTTTTTTTTTCTCAACCTTTTCTTTATGCATCTTCTTACTTTCTGCACATATGATTATTTTCCTTTGCAGTCAGCTATTACCACATGCTGCTTCTATTGTGCGTCTGATTACAGCATATTTCAAGAGATGTGGATTGCCAGAATTAAGGATAAAGGTCTACTCTATAACAAGAGTATTACTGATATCCATGGGTGTTGGTATGTAGTAATTCCTTAAAGAATATATATATATATATATATATATATATATTTTGTTTATGTTACTGCAAAGCTGCCAACTGCAGAGCATCACTGTTTTCTTTTTGCCAAAGGAGTGCGAGTACCTGAAAGTTAATATTCTACCGTATCAATAAATTTAGAAATTTCATCTGTAGGTGATAGTAAATCATTTACCTTCTACTTATCTAAGAAAATTTCAAGGAGCGTTGTTGTTGTCAAACTGCATACTGATTAGACTATATTTTCTGAGAAGCTTTTATCTTCAGTTGTAGAATCCCAAATTTTAATTGCCATAGTTATTCTAAATAATTAACTGGTCAGATAGTGTCAATCTTATATTTTATTTCCTCAAGTATAGAATGGGTTGACGGGTATGGAATGAATTATTTTTAGGCTGCTCCCATTTCGCTCGCTGCTACTATGAGAATCACTTTTGCTTTCTTTTCCTCTGGCTACTTAGATGTTTTAGTTCACTAGGTTGTCTCTTGCCTGCCCATGGATTCAGCAGCAGTTTGAAAGGTTGACCTATTCAAGAATCTCCGGATCTACGCTTATTTTCAACTTCTCGAAGCATTTGCTTTCAATATTATAGAGATATAGATGATTTGACATAAGCTTTTAGTAATCCGTTTTATAATTTATACGCCCTTTCAAAACAGCCCTAGGTAATTCTAAGATTAAATAAACTTTATTAAAATAAAATAGGCCAAAAGGATGTACCAAAGAGCCTTAAGTCTCCAAAAGGAACTAACCTACATAGCCAGTAAACAAAACAAAGCCAATCATTGGGGAAACTAGGATCAAAGCAGACCTAACATTCATGTGAGCTGTTATCAACCACTTCATACAGACTTTGACTAGCTTACAAATAGCATGCCTTCCTTTGTCCCCAAATTGTTAAGAGGACAGTGGAATACTTCAAGCTGAATACCTCGCTCCCCCGAAGCAATGAAACCTTCAAACTGTTTAAACCAGAAAATTCTCATGGTAGCTAATCGATAGATCACAGATAATCAACACCACTATGCCTGCAATTATTCTGCTTATCCAGCACTAGAAGATTTTTCGTTGGAGATTTGAGGGAAGCTAAATAAGTATCACGACTTGGCTTTTCTTTGAAATTTAGATATTGAATTATCCAAAAATCTTTGGAAGGGTGGAATTAGTGGCTCAAAGATGCAAAACATTTCTCTTTGAGGAGGTAAACGGGAGACATAAATCTCGTGCTTTGGGGCTGAAGGAGGGAGACAATAATACAAAATTCTTTCATTGGATGGCCAATTCGCATCGTAGACACAATCACGTGGAATCTTTGAGTATAAATGGGACTATTTCTAATAATTCTATGGAGATAAAGGAGCATATAGTAAATTATTTTAACAAATTGTACATCGAGTAGAGTACTTAGAGGCCAAAGGGTGGATGCGCTTTATTTTTCACCCATTGATGCGGAGAAGGGTACTTGGTTAGAGCGAGAGTTTGAGGAGCAGGAGGTGTGGGAGGTGGTGTGTAACTTGAATGGTGATAAGGCGTCGGGACCAAATGGGTTCACAATGGCTTTTGGTTTTTTTTTTTTTTTTTTTTTTTTTTTTTTTTTTTTTTTTTTTTTTCAGAAATGTTGAGATGTCTAGAAACAAGATCTTATGGTAGTGTTTTCAGAATTCCATAATCGAGTCCAGTTGGAGAAGAGTTTTAATGCAACTTTTGTTTCTTTGATTTCAAAGAAGATAGACGCTGTGGATGTAAAGGATTTCAGGCCTATTAGTCTGGTGGGAGGGGTCTATAATATCATTTCCAAGGTACTTGCCAACTGGTTCAAATCAGTTTTGGGCAATCCAGTTCTCAGAATTCTTTCATTGGAGGTTGGCAAATTTTGGATTCAGTTCTTATAGCTAATGAATGCTTGGATAGTCGAATTAGGTTAGGGGAGTCTGGGTTGTTGTGCAAATCGGACTTGGAGAAGGCTTATGATCATGTTAATTGGGATTTCTTGCTTTACTTGCTTCAGCGGTGTGGTTTTGGGGAGAAATGAAGGGATTGGATAGAATTTTGTATATCTAGGGTAAGATTTTCCATTTTGGTGAATGGAACTCCGTCTGATTTCTTTACGAGTTCTTGTGGACTAAGGGAGGGGGATCCGCTTTCTTCATTGTTGTTTGTGGTGGTTATGGAGGCGTTAAGTCGGATGTTGAATGTGACAATGAAGCAGGAATTATTGACATGTTTTTCCGTGGGCTCCAGGGATAATGAAGAATTGGTGGTGAATCATCTGTTGTTTGTTGATGACACTTTAATTTTTTGTTGTGTGCATGCAAAATATGTTCGAAATTTGCAGTGTATTTTCTTATTCTTTGAGGCTGCCTCAGGGTTGAGGATCAATTTAGGAAAATCAAAACTTGATCCCATAGGCGAGGTGGAAGATGTTGATAATTTGGCACACATCCTTGGGTGTCGAGTTGCGTCTCTGCCGATGACTTATTTGCGTTTGCTGTTGGGGGCGTCATTTAAAGCTACTTCTATTTGGAATGGAGTCATTGAGAAAGTGGAACGTCGGTGAGCTGGTTAGAAGAAATTATATTTGTCTTAGGGTGGTCGGTTGACTCTGATTAAAAGCGCTCTCTCCAACATTCCTACATATTATTTGTCGTTGTTCCCCGTACCTGTGAGTGGCTCTTAGACTTTAGAGACTTCAACAAGATTTTTTATGGAGTGGCACTGGAGATGAGGTAAAATTTCATTTAGTAAACTGGCACACAATTTGTACTCCACTAAAGGTAGGTGGTTTGGGAGTTCAAAATTGATTCAATTTAATCGAGCTTTATTGGGGAAGTGGATGTGGAGGTATGGTTTGGAGCGGGAGGCTTTATGGAGATCGGTGATTGAAGTTAAGTATGGGAGTTTGAGGGGTGGTTGGTGTTCATTAGAGGTTGTGGGGACTTATGGTGTGAGTGTGTGAAAATATATCAGAAGGGGGTGGGATACTTTTTATAAATTTGTGCGCTTTGAGGTGGGGGATGGGTATACTGTACGGTTTTGGCATGATTGTTGGTGTGGAGATAGTCCGTTGAAGCTTTGCTATCCAGTTTTGTTCAGTATTGCTCGAAATCAAGATGCATGGGTGGTAGATAATTTGTCTTTGTTAGATGGAGTTGCATAGTGGAATGTTGTTTTTACGGGCCTTGCACAGGATTTGGAGGTAGAGATGGTTCTTTTTTCTTGAGCGGTTGTATTCTTTTCAGATTCAGCATGGAGCGGATGACAGGGTAGTTTGGAGCCTCTTTAAGAGGGGGCATTTTGAAGTGAAGTCATACTATAAAGCTTTAGATAGTCATTTTCTTGTTAGAGTATTTGGTGTGTTAAGGCTCTGTCCCGGGTGTCGTTTTTTGTGCGGACAGCAGCTCTAGGAAAGATCTTGACGCATGACAATTTGCGAGGCATAATTGATTGGCTTTTTTGTTAATAACCTGGTCACATTGTAATATGGCTGTGTTGGTTAGTGCAAATTTGGAGGCTTAAGTGTCTTTGAGTGCTAATTGGCTTATTTATCTGTTTTTTCAGCGGTTGTTTGGTCCTATTATTGAGGGTGAGTTTTTTGTTTGGTCTCTACGTTCTGTTGGGTATGTTTGTTGATATTGCTCTGGATAAATGTTAACTTGGTATGGGTTGTGGCTTCTAGGTCAGGTCTTTCTATATAATCGCTATATCATTGTTTCTGTTTCTTATAGACAATCTCTTTTAGCATAAAAACATAAAGAAAAAAGCAGTTCAATTTTTTTCCTACTTATTTATATGCCAGAATATAGAAATATAGTCTCCGTTAATATTTTTTGGGATAATTATATCATTATATATGGATAGTTATTATCCTAAAGCATCAGATTAGATAAAAGAATTATATATTGATTGATTCTTTGGATATACAGAGAGACTGGTGCCTCATCCCAATGCATTGGGAGAGTGGAGGTGAGGAGACTAGTAATCTATGAGAGTCACTAAAGTTTGATAAGAAGAAGCAAAACAGCAGTATTTATCTCAAAACACTAGGCCTATTTGATAAATTTTCAGAAAAACAAAAATTGAAAAGTGTTGTTTGTGGGGTTCAAAGCTGAAAAAGCTTCGCTTCTATCATTGTCAACATTTGGCCCATATACACCTGAGAAAGCCCACTTGAAATCATTGTCGACATTTCTAAAAGAGCAAGCAACAGAAAATTCCTCACACAATCATAAATGTTCTCCTCCACTCTCCTATCCCACATTAACAAGATTCCTCTAGAAGCCCCTCTTGAACTTAGAACACACTAATTCACATGATGATAGCAATAAAGACTACGCGCAATACCCCTAGACGCTAGCTCCAGTTTGGTTTCTAAACAAACTATATCACCTGTCCCCCTCTCTAAGGAGATTCCTAACCCTCAACCTCTTATCCCTTTAATTCAACCCTAGCACATTCCAAGACATAAATCTTAGGCTTCATAAAGAATTAGTAGGTCCTCTCCTTGTACCTTTGCCTCTAATGGACTGACTATCCTTTCCAGGTGTTGCACTCAGTTAGTGTAAGAAGAGATAGTGAAGATAGGCGGTGGTGGGTCTCTTCCAAAAAAGGATTGTTTAAGGTCGGGTCCTTCTTTAGCTCTCTGGTTTGCTCTAATGGGAGTCGTTTTCCTAGGAAGAGTGTGTGGTAGACTCAGGTTTCTACGAGAGTGACTTTTTTTTGCGTGGTCGGCGACCCTAGGCAAGATCCTTACTTTGGATAATCTCAGGAAGATGCATGTTATTATGGTAGATAGATGCTGCATGTGCAAGCGAAATGGGGAATCAGTGGATCACCTTCTTCTTCATTGTGATGTAGTTTACGCTCTGTGGAGTGTTCTCTTTACTCACTTTGGTATGTCTTGGGTTATGCTTAGGAGAGTCATTGACTTGTTTGCCTGTTGGTGGACGTCTGGAAGGCCGGAGTGCTGCAATTTGGAAGATGGTGCCGACATGCCTTTTTTGGTGGCTTTTGTATCCTCTTTGTCGCTTTGTTTTGGCGATTTTCTTGTTCGTTTTTTGTTTTCTAGTTAAGTGCTTACTCTTGTATACTTTTGGTTTACTTAGGAGCGCCTTATGTTTTTAATAAGACTAGTTTATTACTTATATAAAAGAAAAAGAACAATCTAGCCTCATTAATTCACAGTGCCTTCTGTTCACTGATTTAGAAAGAGAAATAGGGGAATTGATCAGACTAGTTTTGACTCGCTTCAATGGCAGTGCGCAAAGGCCATCAATTCAACCTTAAACCCTCACAACATATCCCCACAATTTGACGGAAGCTCTTCACTTTCTGAACCACCCAATTTGAACAGTTTGAGACTGGCAAAATCGGCTCTTCCTTGCATAAATTGTTGCATAGGTTCTATTTCCTTTCCCTCGCTATTGCCTACCCCCTTGTTCATGTCCAAAGGCGGGAAAAGGATGTCAGGATTTAATCTTGGAATCAACACGCTCTTTCTGTTTCTAAGGTTTAGCACCCACTCCAAGACCTTAGGACCTCTCTCGGAATCACCAGCGCCAAAACCTAGAACAACAACCACCTCATCAACAACAGATCTACCAGAAGTCGAGCCCACAACCATATACCCATCATCCCGCAAGCGAAGATCCAAAATACCAACTTCTAAGTGACTATCGGCAAGGTTCGGAGAAGAACCAATAGTTCCCGTAGGTGGAGGCGTCCGTAGATGGTTGGCCAAGGGAAGCACCCTTGAGATGGAACTGCCGGCTGAGGTTGCAAAGTCTGCATCGCATGATAAACCTTGATTCCCCTTTCCGTCTACGTCAGGATGGTAGACGTTAGTCACAAGGATATGCGGCGGAGCTGCCAAAGAACTAGAGGGCTGAATGGAGAGACGACTTGAAACCACTCCCTCATCGGAGCGTAATTTCCACTCAAGTTTCTCTTCGGGCCTGGGCAGGGTTGGCTGGTGACCCGGATTGCATGTGGCATAAACAGGCCTAGAGTTTTGGCACTCATCCAAGTGGGTTGGGCCACCAGAGAAGACATGCCCGAGCCCACTGGCAATATAGAAATCCTCCCCTTCGAGTTGTGCCTCGACTCCTTGAGCCCACAGGCATGAGAAGAAGAGCCTACTTCCGCGCCAAGGTCCATTGAAGAAACCCCTACACCCGAAATCCTGGGCCGAGATACGCTAGGCCCCAACAAGAACACGCTTGGTGTGAGGTTTCTACCTTATTAGGCCGGGCCATCCCAACTGCGTCTAAAGAAAGTGTGCCCAACCCAATAGAGACCGGGTCGATCCGAATGTGCTTGGATTTCAGTTTGTCACTCACCCCCCTTCGTGTGGCCTGTAGCTCTCTTAGGCCCAACAACACTTTGGCCCTCCTCTAACCTAACAACTATACAACATTCAGCTTCCTCTTTTAGAAGGATCATCAACCTCCTTAATGTGCAAAAATTCGTGTTTACTCCCATATTATCTTTAAGGACCTTCCTACAGACGGTGTCAGCGTGATTCAAGGGATTCCCTAAGAATGCTCCTGTCGCACTCGTACCTCTAACTTCCGGACCCCTTATTCCTCTACCATCTGAAATTTCATAATTGCTCGAAGCATGGTGGCACTTGACGGAACCGTCCCCAGCCCTACCTGCACCTCCGCATACGACCTACCATCCCCTGCCAAGTCCTTCGCTACCATTGAAACAGAATTAATAGGTGCTGGAAGGTCGGAAGGAGAAGTGTTATAAGCTTTGAATGGAAGCCCCGGTAAACGGCGGCAGTAACTCTAACTGTCCTAAGGTATCGAAATTCCTTGTCGCATAAGTAGCGACCTGCACGAATGGTGTAACGACTGCCCCGCTGTCTCCGACATGGACCCGGTGAAATTGAATTCTCCGTGAAGATGCGGAGTACCAACGGCTAGACGGTAAGACCCCGTGCACCTTAACTATAGCTTCGCAGTGACAACCTTGATCGAATGTTGCCCATATCGATCGTCTGAACACCACTGTGAAATACTCTGCTTAGACGAACACCTAGCACTGAAAGACGTCTCAAAGAAAGCTAGCACGTTTTGCAGCTCAAGGGCACAATTTTTTCATTTCTCTCCCTCAGGCATGACAATAAAGCTACACCGACCACTACCACTGTATTCCGTCAAAGCCATAAAGACGGCTGTGACTCTTTGAACCTCTCTGAGTGATGAATGCTCTACTGCCAACCCTCGAAGACTTTATAAACTCCCTCTGCCCCTCCCCTTGAATCAATGCCTCCACAGTGGCCGAAAGCCACTCGACTCTGACCTAGCCCAAGAGAACAGCTCGAGAAATACCCCTGCTTCTTCCCATTATCCATAACATTGTGAGACCCTCTACTAAAAGATCGAAAGCCTTAGCTTCAACAAAAAAACGACTCAAATACCTAATTGCAAGATACCAAAACGAGAAACTGAAATTGACGCTGATGCAGAAAATCACAACAGAAAGGTGGGAACCATCGTGATGCGCCTAAACGTACCTAACATTACAATCAAGAATGTAGTGAATCCAAAAAAATCCAGTACAGCCAATGCACAATTGCTATCCATTCATATCCAAAAGAGCTGGGTCACAAACACATGGATTCAATCCTATCACTTGGAAGCTCCTGCGAAAGATCACCTATTTCTCTCTCTACACACATGGGGCGTGTGTATATTAGCTTTTTACCATTGAGTGATTAGAATTACCCTACTATCCTTTTACTTTTGATCTTAAATCAATTTGCTGGACACTTTTATATATGTCCATTGCGTCTAACAGTTGGCATGGAGCTTCTAGTATTTTTTGCTTTTTTAATTTATCATTCTGGAATCTCTTGTCTCCCGAAAACTTTCTTGTCTCCCTCTCAAAAAAAAAAAAAAAAACACCACTAGATCTCCTTTGTGAGGAGAGGAGGGAGGTTCCTCTTCCGGCTCCTTTCTAGGTTCTTCTTCTTTTTTGTCTTTTTGTCTTGGGTTCCTCTTCTTTCTTGGGTTTCTCTTTTTCTTCGGTGGAGGGTCTTCTCCGGCGTACACGTGCTCCGCCTGAGGCATCACCGGCTTCTTCCGGTCTTGTTCGTTGTCGCCGATTCTGTGGACAGCCGCCGCACTGTTGTGCATGGATGAGGGTGTTTTTTTGAAGCTTGGGTGTTAGATCTACGAGGTATGGGGTCTCTTCTCCGCGCACGCGCCTCTCCGGTGACTTCTCCGTCAGTTTCCGCGCCGGTCCGATGTTTTTCCAGCTGGATCTGTGCCGCGCCGCAGTCTACTTTCTTTTTTTCTCTTGTTTGTTTGTTTGTTTTTGTTTGTTTTTTTTTTTTTTTTTTCCCTGTATTTCTAGCTTTTCCTATGTATTTTGGGGTTGTTTTGGTTCGGGTTCTGGGTGTTTCTTTTGGGTTTCAAGTTAGTTGGGGTGTTTTTTTGGGAGGGTTTGGGTGTTTGATTGGGGGCATTTTCTGTTTTTTTTTTTTTTTTGGGGGGGGGGGGGGGGGGGGGTTTACTGTTTTTTTGGGTGTGTGATGGGGATCTACTGTTTTTTGGGTTATTTGTGGCTTTTGGGAGTTGGGTTTTGATGGGGGTTCAGTTGTATTTTGGGTTTCTTGTGGGTTTTCTTGGATTCTCTTCTGTGGGCTAGCTGGGTTGTTCCTTGTATACTTCTTGTGTACTTAAGGGCGCCTTACGCTTTTTTAATAAAATTTATTTCTTATAAAAAAAAAGTATTTTTTGCTTTTCATTTATTAGTGTCCTCAGCTTTACTCCTGGCTGTGTGATTGGGCTACCTCTTGTTTGAGCATGGAGCTCTCTCTGGCTATACTTCGTCTAAAAATATCATTCTTGTTGGAAGTCACATCTTGTGGTTTAACTAATTGACAGTCATATCATGATCAGGGATGGCTGTGTGTCTTGCTCAGGAAGTTATCAACAATACATTTGTGGATTTCAATACTGTTGGTAATGAGAATGGTCACACATCTCCTAGTGCTAACTCAAAGCCCTCTTCTGAAGCACTGCTGCAGCCAAGACATAGGAAAAGGAAACATGTTGATACAACCGGATATCTTGAGGAGCAGCATGACCGCGGTTTGCAAGTTGGAGCCCCTAAGAACCATGCAATATCGCCAATTTCCGTGAGGATAGCTGCACTTGAGGCATTAGAAGCACTTTTCACAGTGGTATGTGTATTTCATTTATGAAGAATGTTGTATCGGGGTGTCTGACTATATTATTATTTTCCCCATTTGATCAATCTGTTATTGTTCTTGCATTTGTTGTCACCCTGCAAGAGCTGCGAGGCTGTTTAAAAGGGTTGTTTTTTTTTTTTTTTTTTTTTTTTTTTTTTTTTTTTTTTTTTTTTTCAAGTTTTCAAAATTTCCCTGCAGGTGGTTCTCTTTTATTATTTTCAGAAGCTGATGGTATCTTGATCTTTTAGGACTTAGAGAACTGTGAACTTATTTATGAAGTTCTCATTGACTTCCAATTGTTTTGGCAATATTTTTGCAATAGTTATACTCGACATTGTTTACAATATAAAATGAAGAGTTACATGATTCATACCTTTCTTTCTTTAGCTATACATATAGTTGTGAACATGCATGTAGATACTAACACATGTCAGTTCCTGAATATATATCTATAACTTAGTCATCCCTATATTCGGGAATTGACATTCTATAATTTAGGGGTTCTTTTGTATACTCCTTGTGTACTAAGGTTGCGCCCCTCTGCGCTTTGAATGAATATACATTACTTATAAATATATATATATATATATATATATATATATATATATATATATATATATATATATATATATATATATATATATATATATATATTACTTATAAGTAATGTATATTAATTGAAAGCGCAGAGGGGCGCATCCCTAATACTCAGAGTATACAAGAGAACCCATAATTATAAAATGTCAATTCCTGAATATAGGGATGACTGATGGTGTAAAAGGATGACTATGTTTTGTGTTAAATTTTGGAGGAAGAATCTATACTCAGACCTCAAAATACATTTTATCTGGTGCATGAGGTTGATCATTCAAAATACTGTCCCATTAACTTCTTTGTTATTTACAAGAGGAAGAGAATAGCCCAACAATTATTGGATCCTGTATATCTTGCTAAATACTAAAATTATGACGTGGTCTTGGTTCATATGATGTTTCTTTGTTG
This sequence comes from Alnus glutinosa, assembly GCF_958979055.1. Taxonomy (NCBI): domain Eukaryota; kingdom Viridiplantae; phylum Streptophyta; class Magnoliopsida; order Fagales; family Betulaceae; genus Alnus; species Alnus glutinosa. Next base: position 10,879,375 of record NC_084895.1, read on the forward strand.
CTTTAGAGGGTGAAAATGCATTTGGATGGTGTCAAATAGAAGTCTTCAAATCAGATGGTTCATAGTCCTCCAAACACATGAATTCTGTTTAGTACTGCTTGTAAGTTTGCTAGGTGTTATATCGAGTCAGTGGGGTTTCGTGTATAAAGTTCCAATGGAAGCCATTCCCCCAATGTTGGTTTAGGTGTTTTATTTTATTTATTTATTTTTTTTGTATATGCTGGAAGGTAATAGTCACTGGGAAAAAAGTTCAATCAGTACGTGTCTTCACTTTGACATATACTCCTTTTGGCAATTACATGCATGCTAATTGTATTTCTGCTAAATATGTTTTTTTGATAAATATTACTTGGTCAGGATTGCTTATCCAAACGGAAGGATTAGACAAAGTAGTGACATAGATCACTGAACAAACAACTTAATATTACAAGCACTTGCTTTTCCGGCCTTGCTTCGAGATGCGCATAAGGGCTTTGAGGGATGGATAGACGATTTCTGGTGGACGCAAAAGCGTTTGTCTTCTCGGTTATTGAAGGGGCGTCAGTGCTAAGGGTGGAAGAAAAGCGGAAATTTTATTCCGGTGCGGTACTCCTGAGCCCAGTGCATCGAATGGCTGGTTTCGACTATGGAGGTGCTGATGGGTGGTCATGGTCTATCTGACTTTGTCAAATCGTTCAGGGAGGGGGCGAAGGTGACGATAGTTCGTATTGGAGGTAACAATAATGGACGGTTTGTGGAGGCAGCGGTCTGTGGTGTGGGCGTTCAGAGAGGGTTTCTTCGTATTCCTGAGGGGCGGGGTGGATGGGGTTGGCTCAAGTTTATTAGTGAGCTGCATAAGGCTTTAGAATTTTTTGGTTCTTCGGTAGGGTGCGGGTTCGGTGTTTCCTCGCCGGATGAGAAGTTAAGGGGGAAGAAGGTGGGGGTTGGCTTGGGAAAGGCAGTGGGACCATTGTCTTTCGCGGAGGCGGTTCGCTCGACGCCAACCATCCCTGCGTTTGGTGGTCGGAATCTGGTCTAGATGGAGGAGGTGGCCTGGTGCGAGGAGGAGCAGTTCCCGATAAAGGAGCGGTCTTGCAAGATTGTCTGGCAGGCGGTGGACTGTTCCGCATGGGAGAAAAGCCTTTTGGATCCGGTGGGTAAAGACCACTGTGGCGATGGCTCCAATTTTCGAAAAGGCAGAGAGTGCAGTACAAGGGACTGCGACGTCTCAGTCTGCAGAAAGATCCTCGAACAGGTTGGAGTTTGGCTGGATTGGGTGAGTGGGTCTAACGTGGGCTGGAGCAGGATTTCTTCTGTTGGGCTGAAACTGGGCCGATGCAGGATCTCTTCAGCTGTGCTTAGAAGGCCACATTGCAGGGACGGTTCTAGGAAGTTGGGCTTTAAGCCCAATCCCAAGAAGGCTAAGAGGCTTTTCCTGGATCAGGGTTGTGGTTTCAACAAAGCGAGGTTAGACTCTGGAATGTCGGGTTTGGGCTCTTCGGCGCCAGAAGCCTTGGACGGGTCGACTTCTTCTTCCGGTGTTCAAGTCAGGCTCGTTGTGGATGGGGGGTTCTTCTCCGGTAGAGAATCCGGCTTGCTCCGCTCAACCTGGTTTGGCACAGCAAGATGGGTCTAGGTTGGAGGTGAAGACGACGACTGGCATGGGTGGAGGGTTGTCGGATACTGGCGAGTTCTCCAGCGCAAGTCCTAGCTTGTGCACGGCGGTGGTTGAAGATCCTTTTGCCTCAGTGTGTGCGGCGAAGCCCAACCTGCGAGCGGAAGTGTCTGTTTGTGACTTAACCCCGTGTCTGCTTGGGGGATTGGATTCGGACTCTAAAGGATTTGAGTTTCCCTCTTTGGGGGCGGATGCGTTGGGAGAGAGGTTTCGTTTGTCTCTTCCGGTGATGGCAGACAGTGGGGCTCCCATTTACCCGTCCGAAACAAAATCAGTCATGATGTATCAACGGAAATCGAAGGCAAAAGCGAGTAAGTTGGATATTTCCCTGATTGATGAGGCAGTGACAGCTTTGAGTTCGCCGATGACGCAGTGTTTGGGTACTTCTTCTCAGGCTATGGACGGGTTTGTGGCTCAGAATCTGCCGTTGCCAAGTGGGGGAGTGGGGCTACGACGCGGGTTCCTTCTCCCGAGAGTTCCCTCCCCCTTGAGCGGCTGCAAATCGATGACCATTGACAAGGGTGAGACTCCCAACTCAAATGGCTTGATCCAATCTTAGGAGTGGCCGGTAGGGTTCAGCCCTTCTGGGGAGATTGTTTTGTGGGATCAGGGAGAGGAAGGTGAATTTCCTCACCCATTGGGCGTTATTCCTCCCGACTTACATTTGGAGTGGGAGTCAGATGGTGCTGAGGATGAAGATTCGGCCCTGGCTTTGTTGGATGCCATTGAGGAAGATTTTCATCGGGGTAGTATGGGGAAGCAGTATAAGATCAAAGGAAGGAGAGAACTGCAGAATTTGAAGAGCTCCATAAACTACGATGGTGCGAGTGTGCCTTCTAGGAGTAGAAGAGGAAAGGCTCAGGTTCTGTAGTTTGTGGGTTGTTTGTGGGCTACGGGTGTTGGTTCCTGTGGGATTTTGGGTGGGTTTCTTGTGTGTTCCTTGAGGGTTGGGTTGGGGTTCTTTGTTCTTGTAGGTTTAGGTTCTCGTGGGTTTGTTTGGTGGGCTTCTTTCTTTCTTTTTTGGGCTGTTTTTTTTCGATTTCCAGCTTTGCGTTTTCTCTTGTATACTGCCGGTGTACTAAGCGGCGCCTGACGCTTTTAATAAAGTCAGTTTATTACTTATCAAAAAAAAAGATTTCATTAAAAAGCGCAGAGGTTGAATTTCTGCTAAATATTATATGGCAGAAAGAAGTTTGAGACTTATGGGTTCGTTTGGTAAAAATTTTTAGAGGGTGCTTTTTACTTTTGGTTGTGATGTGACATAAAGGTGAAAGTAGTTTTCAGTATTTTGTGTTTTGAGTTATTTGTCAATGCTTTTATGCTAAAAATCAAAAAGTTACCCATAAAAGCGTTGCCAAACGAGCCCTATACTTCTTAGCTGTATGCTTCTATAATTACAAAAAGAAAACAAGTTGTTATTATCTCTACTAGAACTTAATTCCAAGGAGATCAGTGGGTCTCCTAGGCTATGTACTGGGCCATGATAATTCTTCATAGGGCTGTTAGATGGGCTGAGCTGCGCTAGCGCAAGCTAAGTCACAAATCATCTCCATTAGTAACAGTCTACAAGCTCCATGTGGTCCAGTGAGGAAGGTTCAGGCTCGCCCGAGTAAAGCATGTTAATGAGATTATTTGGTATATACTAAAGATCAGAATACAACAACAAAAAAAAAAAAAAAAAAAAAATTGATTGCTTTTGCTATAAAGTAATTCGACTACTACATGTTGACCTTTTTTTTTTTTGATAAATAATGTATATTCATTCAAAGCGTAGAGGGGCGCAAGCCAAGTACACATGATGTATACAGGATAACCCGTAATCCTAAACATGTTAACTAGCTGAATCACAACTGACTTTGTGAATACATTATAGAAATATATAACATAAGGGGTAAATTATAAATTACATTGCTATGGTTAAGTGGTTGTTACAAATTACCTCATTGTCTTTTGGAAATTGTCACCATTTCCCTGTGGTTTGGAGTAAGATGAAATTCTCATATATCGATCCTAATTGTTACATTCTCCTACATGACATGCCTATGTTACTTGAATCACAAAATTTAGCCACCAATTGGTCCTCAGTAGGGCTTAAAGCTTCAAGGAAGAGGTAGCAAAATAACTCTGTTCTTGGATTGGAAAAAAAAAAGAAAGTAGCTCTGTTCCTCCCCCCATTTGGAGGGCCAACTGAGGACTAACTTCCATGTCATGGGGCATGTGCACATCACATGGCAGAATTCTTCAATTGGGATGGAAAATATGATGAATCCATTTTACTTCAAACCATATGGAGGTTTAGTTACAGTTTTATTTATAAAAAATAATGGAGGTTTAATGACAGTTTATAAAAGATAGAGAGGTAATTCATTGTTATACCTAACCACAGAGAGGAGGTTTATAATTTGCCCCAACTTATACATGATGCAACTTCTAGGTTTTGTTTATTATTGATGGAGCTACTTACAATGCGCTATGTTGGTCCCACATGTACCGGAACAACTTGTACCATATTGCTTTTTGGTTACTAAACTTGCATGCTAACTGATGAGGCTATAACAAAGACTAGTAAATTTAGAACTTAGACTGATGCCTGCACTCTTGAACCTGCTCTGTTGGTTAAGCAATTCTAGTCATGAAGTTTTATTATTGTTTCCAAGACTTCTTTCCATATTTTAGGTTGTCAAGTTGAAATGGGAGTTTTCAGTGTATATTTGGACCTTATGACACCTGATTGCTCCCAGTTCTCTTTTTATAATGTTTGTTTTTGGTTCTCCATTTTCACTGTTGTTGTATGGAGCATTATTACAGAAAAGTTACGAGCATGAAACTATATTAGTTAGACTTTATTTATTCTCAAATAAGAATTTATTTTAGGAATATATTTTTGGAAAAGATTTAATCAAGAGGCTTGTTTAAATTCATTCTTAAATAATGACTTATTTTACGAAAATGTTATATAAAGATTTTGCTGAAAGGCTTGTGTATGGGATATGTATTAGTTGACATCTCCACCTACTAGTTTAAGCCATAATCTGAGCCTACAACAAGAAATTGTGGGACTTTTTCTAACACTAGTCTATTTTATTGAGCACACTTTTATTTTTTTGATGAATAATAATTTTTATTAAGAAAAGCAAAGCTCACGTACACGAAAAGTATACAAGAGAAGCTACCACCCTAATGGGGTCGAAAATCTAGAAAGTTAAGAAGATTTACAAGATTAGCGGAAGAGAAATTTGGAACAAACATTACAGCCCAATCTAAAAGAGTTCTCAAGGAGGATTTTAATTGTAGCACGTTAGACTCGTGATTCTCCTCAAAAAGACGCTGATTTCTTTCTCTCCAAATGCTCCACATTAGTAAAGAAGGGATAACTTTCCATATGGGTTCTTTGGATTGTCTCCGACCTTGTGTCTTCAACCAGTGACGTAGCTCTAGGATATTGTTAGGCATGACCCATGAGACCTAAATAAGATTAGAACCAAGTGCTCGCTAGTGTATCCAAATACTTATGATAATATTATAATATAACAAGCAAGAAGTTAATCATTGAAATTTCATAATCATAGTACTTATGTTATCCTTCTTTCTGTTTCATATGATTCGAACCTAAGACTTATCTCAACCATTGCTCCCTGGATAAAATCTGATTTAAATCCTGCTAAAGAATGCTTGGCTTACATAAGAAAGCTGCTCTCTTCTCTATTCCCCCCGCTCCACAGAAAACTTGACACATACACCTGAAAGGAAAAGAGTTTATTGAATTTCTCATGAGATACCATTGCCTCTCTGGTGGGCCTCGTGGGAAGTGACTTCATGATTATCTTGACCTATGCTATTATGTCGTCATTGTTCATTATTATGATCGTAATGATCAGAAAAATGGTTGTCGTCATCATCATTTTGTTCTCATAATCATCATAATCATGATCAAGTGTGTGCCATCGCTGAAAAATCATCATTCAAGTTCGTGTATGTCTTTTGATTTGTTATATTCAGTTTTTATTTATTTATTATTTTTTAATAAGTAAATCCTGTCTTATTGAAAGCGAAAGACGCTCCTAAGTACACCGGAAGTATACAAAATGAAACACCTAACTAGGAAGAGAAAAACGAATAAGGAAATTGACAAAACCAAGTGACAGAGGGGACAAAAAAGCCACCGTCCAAAGATACAAAGTATGAAAGAACGAAGGTAAAATATCCTCCATGGAACTCTTCAAATCCTTGAAACACCTAAGATTTCTTTCCTTCCAAACACATCTAAAAATGTAGATTGGCACCATCTTTCAAATCGTAGCACTCATCGGCCTTCCAAATTCCACCAACAGGCAAACAAGTCGATAACTCTTCTAGACATAACCTAAGACATACCAAATCGAGTAAAGAGAGAATTCCACAGAGTATAAGCCACATCACAGTGAAGAAGGTGGTCCACTGATTTCCCATTTCTCTTGCACAAGCAACATCTATTCACTATGATAATATGCCTCTTTCTGAGATTATCCATTGTAAGGATCTTGCCTAGGGCCGCCGACCACGCAAAAAAAGCCGCCTTCGAAGGAGCCTGAGTCTGTTACACACTCTTCCAAGGGAAGTGACTACCTTTAAAGCAAGCCAGAGAGTTAAAGAAGGACTTGACCTTGAACAAACCTCTCTTGGAAGTGACCCACCAAAGCCTATCTGCACGACCTCTATTCATAATGGCTAAGTGCAACACCTGGAAGAAGGAAACAAAGACATCCACTTCCCAATCTTCAAGGTGCTATCCACGCCGCATGCTGAAAATATTGCCTTTTTCTTTTGTTAGTTTCTTTTGTGTCATTTTTTCGGTAGTGAAACACAATAAGGAGATATTGTGGTTTTGGTTATTAGGAAATTGGAATTTTGAAATCCAGGTGAACGTCCTAATTTAAAGATTGAAGTCAATGAGTATAAAATGCCTCTATGTTTACTGTTTTTGAAAATGTAGTTGACTTCTAATAGGCATATACCCGTAAACCAAATGTTTCATGGCACGCATTGATATAGGGTGTCCCATGCATTTTGGCATAAAATTTAAATATATAAACTTGGGCCTAAAAGTTTTTGCGCCAAGGGCAGGTATTATGCTAGCTCACCCAATAAATGGTCCTAAAGCCTGACTTGACCAACCTGATTTTATTTCTCTAAAATTATGGAGATTTCTGCTGTTGATCTAGAAAACTGGTAAAGGGAAGTCATCAAGCTTGTACTTGTGGAGATACTTTGTTCATAACAATTACACACATTCCAAAATATAGATAGAGCTACGTTTGTTTATTTTTGGATGATTGGATATAGCTATCTTTTTTAAGAATGAAATGGTATTTCCTGGAAAGTATAGCTTATTAATATTCTGTTTGTGTCTTATCCCATGGCATTGATACTTTTTATTCCATCAAACTAAATGGAGCACCAACACACCATATTTTCCCTTTGTCAGTTTGATCTTACTTTGAACTTTTAACATATTACTGAGTAATAATATATATTCTACTGTTATGGCAGTGTCCATGAAGGATAAGGGTACTTCTCCCGCTCTGATGAGGGGTTTTCTTCGGCGGGGGTTTCTTAATCCGAGCCCTGCGTCGAATCCGATTATTAAGGAAGGTGCGGCGGCTTCGAGTTCTTCTATTGCCATTAAGGGAGAGGTTGGTTTGACCCAATCTCAAAAGTGGCTAGTGGGTTTTGGTCCGTCGGGGGAGGTGGTTGCGTGGGAGCAAGGCGACGAGTTATGGGATTGGGAGGATGGCGATTTCCTTCTCCCTTTGGGTGTTTTCCCTCCTGATTGGGCTTTAGATTGGGAGTTGGATAGTGATGACGGTTTGGACCCGTCCTCGACAATTTTGGATGCCATTGAAGAGAACTTCCACCGGGGTAGGAGGGAAGTTTTGAATTTGGCAAGCTCCATCAACTACGGGGATTCTTGTGCGTCCTTCCGACGCAGGAAAGGCAATGCGCACATGGTGTAGGGCTGGGGTCCCCGTAGGTTTTGGGGTTGGCTTTTCTTTGTATTTCGGGTTTGCTTTGTATTTGGGTTTCTTTTTCTTGTTTTTTGGGTTGTGGGTTTTTTTTGGGAGGGTTGATCGGGTTTTCTTGTGGGTTTTGGGGAATTTGTTGGGTTGGGGTACTTTCGGGGCAGGTTTGGGTGTTTGATGGAGGCTTCTTCAGGTTTTAGGGTTGTTCCTTGTGGATTTGTTTGAGTTTTTCCTTTTGTGGACTGGTTTTGGTAGTTTCTATGTATACTCCCGGTGTACTAGGGATGCTTTACGCTTTTTATAAAATCTTCTTACTTATAAAAAATAAAATAAAATTGTAATGTTTAATGGCATTGAGTTGTTTGTTCTTGAGGTAAAATCCTAGTTGGACTGGATTCAGTAGTCCCTATCCATGATACTCGATGGGCTGGTCACCCAACCCAGGCCAACAACGGACGTTGGTTCTCCACTGGCTGCACATGTGTGATGACGTTGATGACCTTCCTTTTAGGCTTTGTTGATTTTTATTGAAACTCAGATTGCAATTTTTTAGGGGACTTCAATATGTACTGCCGTCTAATGAATCTCTTATTAGTTATTTATATGAACAGTAATTTATATTAATTCATTGCTGGTTCGCATTTTAGTATTTAGCTAGAATGTTTAGTGCACCTGACCTAAATTTTTATTTCAACATAAGAACTTTGCGCTCTTTCCAAGTTTGTTTGTGTTCTTAATCTAAATATAAAGATATTAAATCCTTCAGCACCTTGGATTTTTGTGTTCTTGATTTGAATGAATATATTCAGTGCTAAATGTTCTATATTTTTCACAGGGTGGTGCTTTGAGATCTGAACGTTGGCAATCAAATGTTGATCTTCTTTTGATAGTGACAGCAACAAATTCACTAGAAGGGGGATGGGTCAGCGACGAGAAAAGCATTTTCCAGTCCAATGAACCTACTGCTATTTGGGTAGATTTTCAGCTTGCAGCATTACGGGCACTTTTGGCATCTCTTCTTTCCTCAGTTCGTGGACGTCCCCCATATTTAGCCCAGGGCCTTGAACTTTTCCGGAGAGGTAATTCTCTTCACCAACAGGTATTGTGATAATGATATCCATCAGATGACAATAATGCTCGCACATTTTGTCTACTGACAATTAAGAGAAATAAGTTGAGATGGCAATAAGCTCAACCATGCTCTTCTAGATTAGGATATTTGGATATTCGATAATTAAAAAAACATGTATTTGTAGAGAAGATACCGATTTGAAGGGTTAGGGAATGACATTTTATAAATTAGTGCATAAGAGAAAAAAGCCTAAATGTCCTCATTATGATAGCAAAGTTATAGGTTGTATGTGGTTACTTGGTCATGTGGAATGGCACAACTCCAGGATGAGCACTTTAGCAAGAGCCCAAATCCCAGACACAATATCTGTTATTATGCCTACACTTCCATCAAGATGCAAACATCCTTCACAACAATTTTTAAAGAGAGAGGTCGGGGCAAGCAATTAACAGATATTCATGTCTGGACACGGGAATATGTTTATAATTCTTTAAATTTCTAAATTTTACTGAGTTAATTACATTGTCAGTACATTGGACTCTGAATCCAGTAACCCGAGTTCAAATCTTACTTATCAAAATAAATTACATCTTACTGTGCCTCCTTTTCTTCGGCTTTGATTTAAATCCTCCTTTGATTTTCTTCTGTGCATAAAAAGTGATCAAGTTTATTGGTCCTTATATATTTCACGAGTAATGCTATACATCATCCCCTTGTCCTCCTTTTGTCCCCCTAAAATTGATGTGGCTCTTAAAATCACCATTGAATTTTTGATATATCACTCTTGGATTTTGATCCAATGGTGATTTTAAGAGCCACATCAATTTTGGGAGGACAAAGGGATGATGTGTAGCATTACTCATCTTTCACAGGAATCATCCCATGGTGAGTCTACTTCAAACTTATAATTATCATGGTCAAATTAAACTTTAGAGCATGTTTTGTATGCATACCAGATCCCATAATAGAATAGCTATTCCAGTGGGTGTAGCCAGTCAATTTTTTGTTAATGTTTTAATTACAAGGAATTTGCTATTCCCCTGTAAGAGCTATTCCTCACTTTTAAGGAATAACCATTCCTTCTCAAAAGGGTTGGTATAGCTATTCTAGGATCCCGTAATAGTTTCTAAATAACAAAGGAAGACAACGTTCAGAGTAGTGCTACAATGATCTCCAGTTACCCCTCTCAATCTGTCTTTTCGTTGACCTCTGATCCTTTAGGGTGCTACAATATGTTTTGTCAATTATTTGATTTTTCACCATTGCTTTAATCACATGAAAATGCCCTGCAGGCAGGCAAGAAACTGGAACAAAACTTGCTGAATTCTGTGCCCATGCACTTTTAGCCTTGGAGGTCCTTATACATCCCAGAGCCCTTCCTCTTACGGATTTCCCCTCTGCTAGTGGTAACTCCTCTGAAGGAGTTGACCATAAATTTTCTGAAAATGTGTATTCCGGTAGTCTGAAGCTCGATGGACGATTTACAAGTGACATCCATGGGATAAGAAACAATATTCATGATTCGGATGATGATGACCTGTATGACAGCTGGCTGGAGAATGGCAAAGAAACTGAGGCTCCAGACAGCGTCCCACGAAACAATACGACGTATAATGAAGAGCCTCCTGAAACTTTAGGAGTCAGTAGTGGAGAAAACCTTTATGTGGATGGTTCATCTAGCGCAAGAATTCCAGAGAACATGGGGCAGGAGGCAGCAGCTAGTGTAGATGCGAGGATGGGAGGCAACGATGATGAGATTATGGTTGAGGCGGACCAATTCCAAAAAAACATAGCACAAGGTAAGGAACCTGTTCCTTCCAAAGGTGCCTCAGTTCGTGGAGATGAGGTTGTGTCTGAGAGGTTTGTTTCAGGCATCGATGCGTCCGATCATGCAGATAATGTATTTGCACCTGGCCAGGATGTCTTGGTGGCTAAAAGCAATGAGAATGCTTCTGCTACAACATCGATTTCTGCGAAAATTACTGGAGATGCATTAGATTTGGATGGTGAGGATCCATTTCCTGAAATTTTTGACGATGAACCAGATTCTGATGATGAGCAAGCTTAGGGTTTTGGTGCTTTATAGCGTTTATCTTAGGAGTAAAAGAAATATTGAGTAAGGTGTACTTGCATTATGTACAAGTTAAAGGAATCCAGATTATAAGTCTATAATAATTTATTTGTCTTTTTATTTACATATATAATCCAGACTCTAAGGATATATAATTTTTTTAATCTTAACCAATTAAGTACCCATAAAAATTAAATATAATTTATTTACCTGCGAATTGAAAATTTTATGTCTTTCTAAGTATATCTTTTTTTTTTTTTTTTTTTTGAAAGGAGTCTTTCTAAGTATCTATGTTTAGTTAATTTTTGTTTTTTTGGCCAGTCAAAAATTCTGCACTAACTTTTATGCCTTGCAAATGAGTGACCTATCCCATATATAAAGATTCTTATAAATCGAAATTATATATGTATATATATATATATATATATATATATATATATATATATTTCTTACCCAGATGATTTTGATCATTCATATGTACAGACCCTAAGTAATATTTATATGTTTTTTTTTTGTTTTTTATTTTATTTTTTATTTTCATTTATTTTTTGGTTTTATTTTATCAATGAGATATTCAGGTCTCTTTGGACATCTAACTATTAAATTTTATTTGTGAAATCATAAGAATAAAAATTGTAGTAATGTGCACTCATGGCTAGATAGTTTGATACATAATTTATTGCACGCTTGGTGACAATCAAGTGATCAACAGCCACCAGTCTTTCTACAACTTTTAGTTTGAAATGCATTTCTTTTTCTTTTTTGGAAAAAAAATCAAATTTAGTCCATAAATTTTCATTCGATTTCAATCTAGTCACTAAAAGTTTTCAATTTTGATAACTAGAACCTTAGGTTTTCATATGATTTCAAATAGGTTACTCTGTCTACTTACCATCCAATTAATTAACAGTATACCGCATCAAACCAATCAATTAATGCCATGTGGCTCTTGTTTGATTATGTGCCAACTGTACGTGACATGTGATATAGTTACCTTAAATTACAAATATACTCAAAATGAAGAATAATAAAAAAAAAGAGGTGGTAAGCCAACTTTGTCACACGACATGTACAAATGACACATGATGTGTCAAACAAGAGCCATATGACATTAATTGATTGATTCGATATGTTATACCATTAATTAATTGGAGGATAAGTTGACAGCGAGACTTATTTAAAATAAGATAAAAACTTAAAAGACCTATTTATTAAAATTGAAAACCCAAAGATTGAATTAAGTTCACATGAAAATCTAACGACCAAATTTCATTTTTCCCTAAATCAGGAGTTGTAACAATGTGTATGTGATATTCATCAAACATTATCATTATTCTTATTTTTTACTGTTCTTTTTCAAAGTGTTTTCTCGATAAATTTTTTATTATAAAATAAATATATGTATATATATAGAAAGTCACGTTTAACGTTATATATTTTATTATAAAATAAAATAAAATATATGATTGCATTGCATTGCCAGTTGTATGTTGGAGATGTGTATGGCATGATGTAAGTTGGTTTTATTAGTTTATTGAAGAAAGAAAAGGGGAACCATGCCGTTGGAGAATGGCTCGTAAAGCTAAATGATTCCATTAATGATGCAGACGACTTGCTCGATGATTTGTCTACTGAGGCCCTGTTGCGAGAAATGATGACCTGGGATAACAAGGCAAAAGATCTTCTTTTCCAAATCTAACCAGCTTGTCTATGGTCTTACAATGGGCCATAAGATTAAGGCGATTAGAGAAAGGTTAGATTCCATTGAAGCCGACAGGAAGTTCCATTTAAAGGAACGCCATGATGCAGAGATTACACGAGTTTGCAGGAATAGGGAGAGGGATAATACTCATTCTATTGTACGTGCGGATGAAGTTATTGGTAGAGAGGTTGATAGGAAGGCAGTTGTAGAACGTCTAATGGAGTCCAGCGTTGAAGAGAATGTTTCCATCCTTCCAATTGTTGGTATGGGTGGATTAGGAAAGACTACACTAGCTCAACTCCTATTCAGCGATGAGATTATTGAAAAGCATTTTCAGCTAAAAATGTGGGTGTGTGTCTCTGATATGTACCTTTGATGTTAAAAATATTGTGGAAAAAACCTTAGAATCTGCAACAAAGAGGAAACAAGAAATTGTTGAAATGGATACATTGATACACTATCTTCGAGAAGAGATTGATGGAAAGAAGTATTTACTTGTACGTATTGGATGATGTGTAGAATGAGGATCCTAAAGAGTGGTTTAGGTTGAAAGAAGTGTTGATCATGGGAGGTGCAAGAGGCAGTAGAATATTAGTTACTACACGCAGCGAAAAGGCTGCAATGATTAGCGGCACAGTTCACCAATATTCCTTAAGGGTTTTAGACGAAGTCGCGTCGTGGTCTTTGTTCAAGCATATGGGATTTGAGAAAGGCCAAGAGCCGGAGAATTCCGGCATCATGACAGTTGGAAAGGAGATGGTTGAAAAGTGTTCAGGCGTCCCTCTCCATACAAACAATGGGATGCTCACTACACTTCAAAACTACAAGAGTGGTTATCTTTTAAGGACAACCAACTTTCAAAAATACCTCAAAAGGAAAATGACATCTTACCAACTCTTGAGTTATGATCAACTTCCTTCACATTTGAAACATTGCTTTGCTTGTAGTTTATTTCCTAAGGATCACACTATTCATAAATCGACACCGATTAATCTCTGGATAGCACAAGGGTTTATCAAGTTATCGGATCAAAACCAATGTTTGGAAGATGTTGGTCATGAGTATTTTGTGGATTTACTTTGGAGATCGTTCTTTCAAGAAGCTGAAATAGATGAGTTTGGTAACATAATTCAATGCAAAATGCATGACCTCATGCACGATCTTTCTAAATTAGTGGCAGGATTGTTGATCACAACATTAGAATTAAATAATAAGAAAAACATTGATGAGAAAACTCGTCATTTATCAACCGGTTACAATCTGAATTTTTTCTCCCAAGTTCCAACTTCGTTGTCTAAAGCAAGTAGGATATGAACATTTCTTTGCCCAAGTGACGAGTTTTTTGTGGGTGAGCTCGATTGTGATTCAATTTTTTCAAGTTTCAACTTCTTGCGGGTGTTGGATCTGCATGGAAGAAAGTTTGATTTAGTGCCAAGCTTTGTCTGTAAGTTGAAGCATTTAAGATATCTTGATCTTTCTCGAAATGATATCAAGAAGTTACCCGATTCTATAACCGGGTTGCAAAATTTGAAAACTCTAAGACTATCCTTTTGTTTCAGTCTTGAAGAATTGCCGAGAAGCATTAACAAATTAGTCAACCTCAGGCATCTTGAGATTGATGAGTGTAAGGCTTTGACTTATATGCCGCATGGATTGGGACAACTGACTAATCTTCAGACGTTATCAAAATTTGTGGTCTATTCAGGTTCTGATCTCTCGAGGCATAGTACTGGTGAATTGAAAGACCTAAATGAGCTAAACAACCTGAGAGGGAAGTTAGTGATTGGAGATATGAGGCATATTGAGAAAGATGTTGGGTCAAAATATAAGGCTGCAAACTTAAAGGAGGAACAACATCTTCATGCTTTGCATTTAATCTGGAGTAGTACTGAAGAAGATGTCAATGATTCGGAGGTTGTTGACGATGAAATGTTATTGGAAGGCTTCCAACCACACACAAATCTTAAAAAGCTTCATTTAGAAGGCTATTAGGGTATGAGGCTTCCAAGTTGGCTTTTGTCACTCACAAATCTTGTTGAATTTAGATTATTGAATTGTAAGAAATGCCAATATTTGCCAACATTGAGTCAACTGCCTTCTCTTAAGTGTCTTATTTTCAGAAAGTTGGATGCTATGCAATACATATCAGATAGTGGCGATAGCAATGAGTTTTCTTCTTCTTCTTCATTGGTGCCAGTAGAATTTTTCCCATCCCTCAACGTAATCGACCTTGAAGCTTGCCCTAATCTTAAAGGGTGGCGGAAGAGAAGAAATTCTTTTGTGGAGGTCAATGGTGACAATGATCATTTACAATCTTCATTTCCTCGTCTTTCATCATTGCGCATCTCGGGTTGCCCTATGTTGACTTCCATGCCAATGTTTCCACATCTTGAAGAAAATTTGATCATGTGCAATGCTAGCTTGAAGCCACTGCAACAAACAATGAAGATGAATATGTCATCCACTCCTCTCTCAAAATTGAAGCATCTGAAACTAATTTCCATTGCGGAACTAAAAACCCTGCCACAGGAGTGGCTGCTAAACCTCACTTCTCTCGAGTCCTTGTTGATATGGTGCTGCCATAGAATAGAGTCTCTATCCCAAGGTATACAACATCTCACTGCTCTTCAAGACCTGCAACTTGCTTTTTGCAATGGGCTTGATCTAGCTAATGACGAGGATGGGAAGCAATGGCAAGGCCTTAAGAGCCTTCTCTCTCCGAGATTCATAGATCTTCCGAAATTGGTGTCTCCCCCGTCAGGGCTTCAACATGTTACCACTCTACAAATGCTCAGGATTTCTTATTGTGATAGCTTGACGGCTATACCAGAGTGGATCCACAATTGCACGTCACTTCAACTGTTTGAAATTGGTGAATGCTCTAGTTTGTCATCTTTGCCCAAAGGAATGCGTAGGCTAACATCTTCTCGGAGGCTGGAAATTCGGGGGTGTCCCAAAATTGCTCACATCCCAGAGTTATACTGATGGGACCTGCCTCTGCAAAGATTTATACATGTTCAAGGTATTAAATTCACGCTTTCCTCTTAATTCTTCGTAGAAATTTAGTACGTATTCACTTTCCTCACTTTCACCTTCTTCATTTTTCTCTCTCAGTACTTCTTGGATGTTAAATTTCAGAGCTTCATCAGTGTAACAGAACCAGTTGTTGATGAAGCGCAGAAGAAATAGGAAACAGGGATTATGCACAGGTATTCATTTTGGTTCGATTCTTTGTTACATTAAGCTTCTAACATGTCACTTTATCTTCAAATAATCAACACACTTGAATGATTCCATTCTAAATAGAAATTCCTAATGTATTTTAATTAGCTTAGTTTGAAATAAAAGCATAGCGAGATACGTACTTCTATCGGTTCACCGATATGGAGTTTATATGTGCATGATTTTAGGGATGCATTTCACTTTATGCTCCAATTTGACTGGACTTCTTGTCATTAATTCAAATAGTAATTGCTAATGAAATTGAGATTGTTTCTAAACAGTAACAATTTTTTTTCTTTCTAACTTTTGTATTAGTTTCTATATGTTTGGTTGTCTTAGTTTAAGGACCATAAGTTGATGTTCAAGAGCTTCTCCTTTTCCTAGTGGTTCAAAAGTACCTATAGCACAATCTGACTATGTTATCTACACATCTTCATATATAAGTACTTGATTTTCACTTTAGCAGATGTTTCTTTACACTGATTACTATTTATAATGAAGCTACAATTCGTTGGCAGTTATTACTACCAATATAGACG
Organism: Alnus glutinosa; assembly: GCF_958979055.1. Classification (NCBI taxonomy): domain Eukaryota; kingdom Viridiplantae; phylum Streptophyta; class Magnoliopsida; order Fagales; family Betulaceae; genus Alnus; species Alnus glutinosa. The sequence continues at coordinate 10,895,634 of NC_084895.1, forward strand.
GCATATTAGTGAAAGCCTTTCTTTGATGAAGATATTCTTTCTATAGATATTAGCAACTTCTGATGATACCTTTACTGCTTGTTTTAAGAAATATGAGGTTTGTGGTTTACACTTCTCCTAATGGACATTGCTTCTAGTTTGTACTTTCTGTCTCATATATTTAGTAGTAATTTTATTTATTGCAAGGTAATGTGGAAGTTGTTTCAATAGCTTTGTATAACTCATGAGTTATAGGCCTGCAACTTTGTAGTTATTGATGTTTTAAAAGAGATTTGCCTATTTTTTTTAAGATAAAAAGATTTACAAAAAATTATCCATGTGTTGTTTGGTAGAGAAGTTTGGATGAAAACCATGGCTTGGAGATTTAGTTTAGACATGCACACCACGTCAGAGATGTTATTCAGTATTCACTTTATGCTCCACTTGGTGCAGAGAAAATTTAAAAATAATTGAAATTTCAAAGTTCAGATATTTTAAAACTCGATATTGGAGAAAGCAGAAATCCCTATAAACCAAAACAAAAAGAAACAGATTGGCATAGGATTACTGAAATCCCAATACTAGAATTGATTTGAAAAGGACTCAACACTCCATATTGTTTATACAGTTCCATACATGAATTCTTTGTTCTCTGTAATGAAATGAAATACCAATCCAGCTGTATTTAAATTTTGTTCCCTTAAATTTCAGGTATTGTCAACTTCTCAGATTTTTTGATTCTTTATGTGGAAGCTAGATGGGAAAGAAATGCTGAAACTTACAAGAGTTAAAGAGTACCTGTTTCATCAAAGCAAGCTGGCACTGCAATTATGTAGCAACTAGAAAACAATTGTGCAAGCATCTGATTCCTCATGTAAACCAATCACTTCTAGGGTTAAGCAAAATAAACAGCTTCATTTGTTTTTGGATATCAAAAATTTGTTGCAAGATGCTACACATATCCTTTATTTATTTATTTATTTTTATGATAGCCTTTTGTGTTAGAACTTAAAGAGTGCTACCTAATGTGGAGGATAGCTTTAATTTTAGGTACCAAATTCTTGGGCTATGACTGCTTGTGAATTTATGGGTTCACATTGAAATATTTCAAACTAACATGTTGTTTATTTATCTCATTATACTCTTTCTTGCTTGTAAAACAATTTGGCAATTATTGTCATCTTTATGCTTTTCCAATTATAATCATTTTAATCATAAAGAATTACTTAGACATGTGAATTAATCATTTCAACAAGTTTGTGGAGGAGTTATTTTCTTTAGCTTTCCCTTCTTGTGCAGCCTAGACACGGAAGAGGATAAATTGGCGAGAAAGGCACTGAGTTCATGGATTAAGAACTATAGTTGTTATCTATAAAAAAAAAAAAAAAAAAAGAAAAAAAAAAAAAGAAGAAGAAATAGAAAAAAGAACTATAGTTGTTAATACAACTTAATACAAAGAATAAGTGATTCCCAATTTAATGAACTGGCCACCTCAACAATTTCAAAGGGACTTGCGTTTCTGTTAGAGTGGCAAATTAAGGCAATTTGATATTTTATTAAATAAATCTACTTTTGGCATGCATGCAACTTTTCTCTAGACTTGCTTATATGTAAAAGCATGCCAAAAATATGAAGGTTGATAGCTATAACCTAAAGATGCAAGGTGCTTGGAACTCCTGTATTATTTCTCTAGAGGAACATTATCTAGCATCAAATGATCTTGGAGTTTTCTGCTCTGAAAAAATGAGAGTTTCAGTTGTTGGAAATCTTCTTCAGTACGTTGCTTAGTTGCTCATACCCACTTGGTGATATTTTTCTTTATTGTTCTCGTTGATATCCACCTAAGGTGATGCATTCATGTTGCAATGCAATAATGTATGTGTTCTTGACGTGTTGGTAGCCTATAGAAATTGTTCTAGAAAAGACAGATGTAAATTCATTATTGTTGATAATGAAAGATTTAACTAGATTAGATTCCGTGGTTTTTTGCTTGACATTAGAGGGTTTTCCGTGTAAAATATTGGTATCTTACTTATGGGTTTTCCACGCACCAGAGAGTAGGAACCATGTGTCGACACGTAGAGAACAATTGCTAGCAAGTGAGATCCGCAGGTGCGTGGAGGGTGGATGGCGGAGCTAAGGACAGCGTCAGGAAGTTGGAAGGCCCAGGAGCACCAGGGGGGGGGGGGGTGTTGCGTCGAAGGTGAATTCATCGAGAGGTATCTTTACTTGATGTAAAATTTGTGTAATTCAAATTTCACATCGAGCATATTTTCTTTCAATATGTTCTTCATTAATATGATTTTCACACATCTTTGCAATTCGTAGTTTGTTGATTGTTGATTGTGAAGACCTACATTTCAACCATACACTTGCCTAGCTATTACCATTTGATTGCAGTTATATGACCAATCTCCTCTATGCCTCCAAATTTTAGTCTCCTTGTTTGCATTTTATGACTGTAAAATAGATAATATCTATTTTATGGTTATGATTTAAAGTTTGTATAATTATCGGTGTATATGAAATCAATATCAACATGTCTTTTTAAAAAGGAAAATCAAAACTTCTTGAGACATTATTTAAAAAGCTTATCATAAGCCAGTTGAAGGTTCTTTTCAATATCAGTGTTATCATGAGACAATTCATCATGATCAAAGTGTGTCATCTACACAAGGCTCATTACTACTTCCTAAAAGTCACATTCTCATCAAATAAATGAATTAAGGAATGATCATTAGAGTCACTAGAATATACATATAAAGAGTATGTCAAGTTTTGAACTCGAATTAAAATCTTTTACAATTATTTGTTCGAATTTAAAAGAATTCAAGCAGGTGATTGTGAGAAACTACTTATGGGATCTACCTGACTGGATAAGTGATTGGACAACTAATTTTTATTTGGTCATGTGAATTCTATAAATAGTCTAACAATACTAGAGCATCTCCTGGTATTCTCCTGATGTATATCTGGAATAACATATATATATATAATTAAAAAAATTATATCTACGTCCTTTTGGATGACATAGATGCAATTTTTTAATAAAAAAATTATATTTATGCCATTTCAGATGTACACCGAGAAAACATCAAAAGATTTTTTAACATTACTCTAAATAATCTCTCATAATCATATATTCAATTTTTTTTAAATTCAAATAAATAATTATAAAGAGTCTGATCCGTAAAACTCGGCTAAGTGACATGGCGAGTACCAAAGATGTCTCAAGGACGTACATCTCTGAAGGTTGGAGGTGGGCGACAACATTAAGTTCATCTTTCAATCTTTTTTCAATTACCGCTCTAAACTTAAAAAACTTTCAATTTAGTAAATCCATCTTTCAATCTTTTTTCAATCTCACCAATCCATTAAGATTTTCCATTAAATCCTAACGGAGGGGGTGTCAAAATTCTCAAAATACTCATTTTTTTAGCTCAACTTGATCCATGCATATAATATAAGGATTTGATTATCGTTATCATAATTAAAATTTATGAAAACCTGAGGTTTTTTTGAATGCCAAATACCCCTTTTCTGTTAAACCCTAACGAAGATGGTGTCAAAATTTTCAAAATACCCTCTTTTTTTTTTTTTTTTTTTAGCTCAACCTGATCCAATTATATAATATAAGGATTTGATTATCGTTATCATAATTAAAATTTATGGAAACCTTAGGTTTTTTTGAGCAAATATTTTTCTCTTCTTAACCGTACCCCTAATATTACAAAAATGTATTTGACAAATATACTCTTAATATTAGTTTTAACTTATGAATGCTTGGATATATTGTTAATTTAGAGAAATGATTTTTGTACATTTTTTGCACATTTCTTTTCTAAATTAATCATTGAATTTGTAGGACCCACAAGAACTCACATGTGGATCCTATAAATATAATGATTAATTTAGAAAAAAGATGTATAAAAAATATACGTGTAACATGTCTCTATCGTTTAAGTATTTTATCATTCATATATACCATTTCGTTAATTGAAATGAAAATATAGAGTTGTTGAAAATTAAAATTATCATCAAGTATGAAGAAAATAATACAAATTAATTTTCTATATTACGTTATAATTTCTTAATTAAAAATCCTCAATAAATTTTAATATGGCCTAAAAGTCATACCATCCTCATTTTCTTAGCCTATTAGATTATATTATATTAAAGGTGTTAACTGTACAGGTGGTAAAGTCTCTTGACTGGATTAAAAATATGGAATAAAATACCATCTTCACCGAGATTAGGAAGGAAAAGGATTATCTCTTGTTATGTAATCCAATCCTAATGAATTATGAACCCCAATTGTACAATTATTTATTCATTTCTTTCTGGGGTAAAATCCACTTTTTACAAAATTTGGTCACAAATAGTTGGCAAAAAGAATAATGGCCCATATTTATGACATTGAAATTAGGAAAATGACTCTTGCACAACAATTGTACAAGAGTTGTGTGAGGTCTTAGAGATATGGGGTGGGTTCCATGTGGTGATTTCTACCACATGGGTTCCACGTGGGACCTATCCCATGTCTCTAGAGTGGTGCGCACAACTGTTGTGCACCAATCATTTCTCTTGAAATTAAACAAAAATTGACTATACGAAGGTTGATTTTTTTGGTTCTAGGGACAACGCCACATAGACGTTAGTCGTTAGGGATGTGTGGTGGTTTATAGAAAATAAATTTGTTAAAAAATTTAAAAAATGGGTTTTTTTTTTTTTTTTTTTTAATGATATGGCTCCTCTCAAAATTTTTAGTGCAATTCGCTTTCAAATTAAATTTCTAACTCCGTCTTTAAAGGATAATGAAAAGGCAAATCATGGTGTGAAAATATAATTTACTATTAAATAACTTACTAATAAAATAGACTTTTAAGAGAGAGAAGGAACAAAAAGTAATTGATGAGTAGGTGAAAAAAAAAATTGAGTTATAACGGTTTGTAAAGGATGATAAAAAGCTAGAGCTATAGATTTAGAAATGCACAAAAATTAAAAATAAATGAAGGAAAATAAATTTTTTTTTTTTTTTAAAAAAGTAGCCAATATGACAAAAATAAGCAAGAATTTGCAAATGGATAAAAAGAAAAGAACTTCTATAAAGATGTGACATAAATCAAGTTTTTTGTGCCATCCAATAAAAAATAGACAAATCAGTATATTACACCAAATGAGCGAGAGAGAAAAACACGAAATTTACCAGTCTTGATAAGTTAACCCAGAGATCCACCGCCCACCCCACCAAGCAACCACCACCTCCCTCTCCTCCGTCGTGCACTACTGGACCAACCTATGCCACAATTTCGCTGCTGGACGCCACCGAAGAACCTACATGATCTTTCTCTCTCTAATTTCTTTAACTCTCCGTCTCTATCTGTGTATAATCTAAAGGAAACAAAAATGAAAATACGCACACAAAGGTCCGTGTATGCTGGAATGCCTCAACTAATTTGCCGAATCATGAGAGGTTCTGTTGTATTTATAACTCAAGTATCACATATGAATGAATCTATATATAATTGTCTATAATGAGCTTTACAAAATACATGGTTCGTAGCTAGCACTATTAACTCTACTCGTGCGTGACTTGTCTCTATGTCTTGGGGTGGTCTCCTGATCTCTTTATCCAATGACATGTGTTTCGTATCTGATGAGACTTCAGCCTTAGCTCCGGCCAACAGTTTTGAATGCAACCAAACAAGTGGAATAATTAAGTTTATATTTGTCTGATGTTCCAAAATAAGTGGAGGTGTGGGGTTGTTGTGGTCTCAGTTCATCAATATCCTAACCTTGGGGTTATGCTTAGAAATCTAAAGCATGAGAGCTTCTTGTTGCTTGAGAAATATGATGATTCCTCTGTCAAATATGATGATTTTGGTTGCTTTGTTTTCTTCAAAACATTTGATTTTGGGTGCTCTGTTTTGAAGTGGTGGGAGATTGACGAGCTGAAGCACTTGAAGTAGTTCTTTTTTTGTAGAAGGTAAATGGAGTTGTCTGAGAGGGATACGGTGTTTTAACAACATTTAATTTTCTTTGTTTTTAGCCGACGTGTCAACTTCTTATTGGTGGCTACAAAAAGGCTTGTTTTATACCATTTATATATATATATTTTTTTTTTTTCCAAATATGATAAATGTTATTTTTTCTTCTCCATTAATATTTTTTTTCAAATTTACTATTGGATTTGTGTAAATCTCACATATTTAATAATAAATTTGAAAAATAGATGGATGAGAGATTGAGGAATACACACGTTGCCATATATTTTTAATTAAAAAAATTGATTTGGGCCTCTCCTATTAATACACTTGTCATACATGATCCTAATATCCTCTGTGGACTAGGTATGCTCTGCATGCGGCCACATCATTCTTTAAGATGTTTTTGTAGGAATATTTGTAGTTTGTACAATGCTGTTTTGTGATTCTATCTTATTTTCTTCTCCACTTAAAATCTACAATACAAAGTACACAACACTCATTTTTTCTTCAACCAAAAAACTAAGGAAAAGAAAAGATGAAACATAATTAGGCCCAAGTCCTAAGCATATTCCAAGCAAGTACTCAAGATTAGGCTAAATTAATATAGATAATCATATCCGTCTATGCCATATAATTAGAATGACGTGACAGTAAAAAATTAATCCTTACTATTTTTTTTGTTTTACAAGTGTTGATCTAAAAGTTAATTGTCATTATCATGTCATTCCAATTATATAGGTGTACATGCAGATGGATATTAATCGCCCGTATTCGCTATCCGCACATACTGATGTTAATAACGGTTTTAGAGTATGTATACAATAAATTCATCGAAACGACATTTTTTTGGTGTTTAATATCAAATGACGTTGTTTTAGATTAGGTATAGGTTATATTTACGTTAATTTGATTGGATGTGTTACTTTCTCGTGTAATACTTAAGCAAAAATGCAAAAGTAATATGAAATTAATATATTTTCAAAAGATTAGAGCTTAAAAAAATAATAATTAAACAAGCCCAAAACACTAAAAATCGGCCTAATTATTTTTAAAATCGATTAAAATATGTATTTTTAGAGACCCAAAGAAGACCTAAAAGACTCATTACTTAATATGCGGATAACAGATAATGACTGGATGGATGCGATTAGTAAAAACACGATACGAGTGCAGATATCTAAAAGTGATATCCGCATTTTACAGATACGGTTATAAATATTGCAAATAACCGTATCTACATTCGCATGTACATCCCTATTAAATAACATTCCTCTAAAAAAGAGGAATTTAGAACCCGGTTTTGGTAGGGCTTGGTAAACTTCATCTGCACATATCCTAGGGTGAATTGGGCACCATTCCAAAACTATTTTCCAACTAGAGTATAATTTTTTTTTTTTACCATATTTGAGCTTCTATAGACAAGCATTGCCGCTATGATTGATTAGAATAAATTAATTTGTATGATCATAATTAAACCTGGGTTAGGTAAAACTTTTGACCTAATAAAAGGGAGAAAGATAGAATAACTAATGGTGGGTCTTCCCTGCTTTAGCCTTTTATGACATTGAAAGAAGAAACACAAATGATGGCATGGCATGGCATACGAGGCCGTAACTCTCGGCCTCTAAGCTTCTTTTGTTTTCATTCCTACTCTTTTATCCACCAAACCAACCAACCAACCTCTTTTCTCTTTCAAATCGATTAGACACGTAATTAGTTAATAAAGAAAAGGAAAAATTACTTATTTAGTCAACGTAAAGTTTGAAGTTGTACAGAATTGTTGTGATTAATTTGTTAATTATACATTCTTAGTTACTTATTAATTATATGTTAATTTGTAAAAGACTGCGGTAGTACCTCAAACCCTCCTGTTAGAGTTTGATGATAAATCAGATAGTTAAAAGATATAATGACCATTATACTCCTGTAAACTTTATAAAATTATCTTTAAATTATAATATTTCATTTTTAAATAAGGCTATTTTAGGAATTTCAATAGCCTCCGCAGAGGGGTGAAAATTTTTTTTTTTTAAAAAAAAAAGTTCGATACACTAAATTGAGAGTTTTTGAACTTAGAGGAACATTGTAAAAGTGATGGACTTTATTATTTGGTCAACGTAGTTTGCAGTTGTATACATTTGTTGTGATTAATATGTTAATTTTACACTCTTAATTATTTATTAATTATAAGTCATTTTGTAAAGGACTTTGCAGTACTTCAAACCCTTCCGTTAAGGTTTGAAATTAAATTAGACAGTCAAAAGATACAATAATCATTATATTACTGTAAACTTTATAAAAATTACTAAATTATCCTTAAATTACAATTAAAATTTTATTTTTGAATAAGGTTATTTTAGGCATTTCAATAGCCTCCGCTAGTATTTAACAAAAAAAATCCTAATGGACTGATGAGATTAATTTTTTTTTTTTTTTTTAAAAAAAGTTTGATACATAACTAATTAAATTGAGAGTTTTTAAACTTTGGAAAAACATTGTAAAAGTGATGGAATTAAGTTCAGGAGATTTAAATAAAGTTTTTCCTAATAAAATTTTACTCCAATATTGTCGAACATGGATTTGATTTTAGTGTTGTAAAAAAAAAAAGACTTAAAAAAAAAAGCTAAATCATTAAAAAAAAAATTACAGAATAAATAAATACAGCTAATTAAGCCAAATCCGTAGAACATTGAGAGAGTCAAGTTAATGAAAATTTTTTGGCATTGCAATGATGAAATGAAATGATAGATATGAATGAGTAAAGGAGACATATGGCCCACTCCACCGTAAGTCATGCCTCAATCGAACCCTTCCAGTCAACATATAATGCCTTTCATTTCCTGGCTAGCTTGATCAAGGTAGCTTTGAAGCTTCTCCCACTGCAGGCTTTAATGGCTAAACCAAAGTATGGAGTAGTACTTATGGTCTTCTTCTTCCTCAGCATCTTCTTTCATGGAACTGAATCGTCAGCAGAGCCGTGGCTGACTGAGGAAGATAACGAAGTGATCGTGGTGCAAAGCCGGCATGATTCGGGAAGAAGATGTGACTTTTCCGTTGGGAAATGGGTTTATGATCAATCTTATCCTCTCTACGACTCAAACTGTCCCTATCTTACTACAACCGTCACTTGTCAGAAAAACGGACGCCCGGATTCTGACTACGAGAAGTGGAAGTGGAAGCCGCAAGCTTGTTCTATTCCAAGGTATATATAATTTAACAAAGGTCGTGAGTTCGAATATTTCAATTAATCATTTCACGTGATTGTCGGCCGGTGGTGATATTCGTACAGGTTTGATGCGTTGGATTTTCTTGGAAGGATGAGAAGGAAAAGAATAATGCTGGTAGGTGATTCTATAATGAGGAATCAATGGGAGTCTCTTGTGTGCTTAGTGCAAGGAGTTATTCCAACTGCTCGAAAGAGGGTGACCTATAATGGTCTTTCCATGGCCTTCCATGCTATGGTAATTAATTTTTTAACAGATTTGCTTCATTTTCTTAGGAGGATGAGCTCAAATTAATTTAATCAATTAATTAATTAACATCCATGCAGGATTTTGAGACATCAATAGAGTTTAGTTGGGCACCACTTCTAGTGGAGTTGAAGAAAGGAGGTGAAAACAAGAGAATCTTGCATTTGGATCAGATCGAAGAGAATGCTAAGTATTGGAGAGGCGTTGACATCCTTGTCTTTGATTCTGCTCACTGGTGGACTCATTCTGATAAATGGAGTTCGTAAGAGTACCACTTTTCTTGCATTTATATTATTTTCTCTCTTTATTTAATTGTTTCTTTTCTTCTATTTTTTTTAAAAAAAAAAAATTCAAGAGTTATGGTCAAGCACTTCATAATTTTAATTTTTGTATAGTTTATTTATTGGTTTATTCATTAATTTTAGGTGGGACTATTTAATGGAGGGAAATAGTCAATTTACAACTATGAATCCGATGGTTGCATATGAGAAAGGACTGACAACATGGGCAAAATGGATAGATTTAAATGTAGACCCTAGCAAAACCCAAGTCATTTTCCGCAGCATGTCACCTCGACATAACAGGTACATGACTCCGTTGTCTATGCTGAGTGAACCGGGTATTCAGGTTGCTGGGTCTAGCAGGGTTACCAGGCCAGGCCAACAATTTATAATCGATCTTAAAGAATTTTTTTTTGGTTTGGCAGGGATAATGGATGGAAATGCTATAACCAACAACAACCTCTAGCTTTCTTTAGCCACCAACATGTTCCAGAACAATTGGTTGTGTTACAAGGGGTGTTGAGAAGGATGAGGTTCCCAGTGTATCTGCAAGATATTACCACAATGACTGCTCTTCGAAGAGATGGGCATCCTTCTGTGTACGGAAGGGCAATGGGGCAAGAAGAGAAGCAGCATCTAAAGGACTTTTCCTCTGACTGCAGCCATTGGTGCCTCCCTGGGGTCCCTGATTCCTGGAACGAGATGTTGAGTGCCTTGCTCAAAGAATGAACTACGTACTTTTTGTAACCAAAATTAATTAGGTAAACTAATTAATTGGGTTTGTTTTATAATCTTCAAAATTAATTAGGATGATGCTACCAACTACTGCATGTATGTGATGTTTCTATGATGGATAATGCTCGTTCTATATTAATTTGTCTTTTCTTCCTTGTATTAAAAATACCTAAAGTTAATTAAGTCTATATATATATATATATATATATATAGCTCTCTATAAGTGTGTATACACTTGCATGCACCTGTCGACCTCAACTAAAGCTCTTATTGAAACTTTTGTATGCACTTATTTTTTATTTTATTTTTTTTAAAAAAAAGGGGGTAGAAAAGAAAAAGGAGAAAAAAGAGGTAATATGGAATTTTTATTTTTTAGTTTTTTTAACTTAGGACTGAAAGAGAATATTTTGGAGCATAGGATACCAAAAAGAGGTACCTATCATAGAAAAAAAAAAAAAAGTTGAAAGAGGGGAATATATAGAAAAATGATATTTGTACACACACACACACACACACATATATATATATATATATATATATATATATATATCTTGTACACACATTGAACATGTACTTACCATGGATGTGAGATTCATGCATGTGATATTCATGTATATATATAGCATTCACATCAGGCTTATCAAATTTACTTTCTATAACATTATCTTTTTCTATTTTAATTACTTACTTTTTTTAACTATTTCATTTAAATGTTATTTTTTCAAGATTTTCTTATTCTTTTTCCAACGATCATATCACACACTCCGATATGTTTTAATTTTTTTTTTTATTTTTTTTCTATTTGATGATCGAGTGACAGGTGTTCACCAAATCCAGCGAGCACTGTTTACGCTCACAAAAAATTTGACCACTTTGGTGAATTTGTTATAAATGTTAAATCACCGCTTATTATAAAAATTTAATTAAGTTAATAATAAGAAATAAATTTAATTATTCAATCCATCGAGAGAAGAGAGTCGGTGCATGCGAGAATGATGGTAGAGTTATAATGGCTTGGAACCTGCATGCGACTTTCTACAGCTACCGCAAGAGAAATGCTTTTTCAGAGCCATGACTTCCTCTAGAATGATAGTGTCTAATGGTGATTAGTTTCTTTTTATTTATTTATTTATTTATTTTTTTGTCTATTTGGATTTTTTATAATCTGTCTAGTCAAAGGGTAATGCTACGGAGTAGCATTATATGCGCACACTATGCGCATTTTCAGTGGTTAACCCAACTCGGGTTAACCACCTTTTATTAAAAAAATAAAAAAATAAATAAAATAAACTAAAGAAAGAAACAACTATGCGCATTTGCTTTTGCTGTAATTATTCGGACGCTTGTTGTCGGTGGCTTCTCCATTTGAGAGAAGCTCCCGATTCTCTTTTCTCCTGTTTTGAGATGGGTTGTGCGGTTGTGTCTTGCTGGAGAGGGAAGCTTCCTGTTTTTGTTCCCCTCGGTTTCTTGTTCCGGTGGAGGTGGTTATTTCATCTAGCTTGTGAGCTATGATGAGTTGATATTTCATCTAGTCTTTGGGCTATGGTGAGTTGTTTTTGTTTTTTCTTTGGCTCAGGCAGTTGGTTCTACGCGTCTGGTATGGTTGGGAGAGTGGCTGGATTTGTGTCGTCGGAGTGTTGGTTTGGCCGGTTTATTATTGTTTTTTTGCAGATGTTTGATGCCAGATCTACGCTTGCTCGGTGCTTTCCGCTTGACACGCGCCTTTTGGCCGGAATGTCCGTCGCTGTCCGCTCCTGCTGCCGGTCGCACAGGTCACGCCGGTTGCCGGAGCTCGGAGCGTGGCCTGCACGCGCCAGAGGGGTTTCTGCCGTTCGGCGCGCGTGACGGCCACGTTTCGCCATTTTCTGGTCTTGCACGGTGGGGAGGGGGCTTCCGGGGGTGTCTCTTCGGCTGGGTGGTACCGGGCCGGTGCGTGTTTTCACGCGCCGCCGGTATTGGCGAAATCCGCCTTCCTTCTGCCGGCTCTGGGGTGTAGCCTCTGTTTGTGGCTGGTTTTGTTTTTTTTTTTTTTGGGTTCACTGATCTGGGTTTTGCTTAGATTTGTTGGTTTTGGTGCTTGATTTTGGTTGTGTATTCAATCGGCCTTTTTTTTGGATACCCATAAGATCTATAGCACCCTTTAGCATACCCATTGAAATTTTTGATTAATTTTTGTTTTCTGTACTCTTGAATTTTTATCCCTTTCTGATAGGTTGTTATCATATGCTGCAGATAGGGATTGGACAATTTTTGCTCCAGCAACTCAGTGGTATCAATGGTGTTTCTATCAATTTTTGCTCAAGTTCTTCACTGGCAACGTGCAAGTTCTCCAATGATGTGATTTAAACAAGATCAAGAAGCCAAGAGATATAGTTGGGACAAACAATTTTTTTGATTGGTTTAGTTGCTACCAGTTTCCACATTTTAGAGTAATGCTGATAGCTTGATATTTTTGGTGTAACTGATAGATTTAGTTGTTGTTGATTAGTTTGGTTGTTTGCTGGTTTTGTCCAGTTGGTTGTTGGTTTTTGTTTCGGTTTTGAGCTAGATTGCTCATTAGTTTTGTTGGTTTGAACAATTTTGTACAATTGCTTTGATTTCAATATACAATGTTGCCTTATTTCAAGCTTATGGGCTTTTGGTATTATTTTTTTTTTTCACTTTTAGTCTCACTTCCTGTACATGAAGATAAAGAAGACTTGGTGCATTCCTATTTATACTCTGCAGGGATTGGGGAACACATTCTTGGAATCTAATGCTTATCCATGCTTGTCATGTGGTCAATTTAACGTGACAGTAACATTTTCACCAACTTTCATTTGCTAAGCATTCATTTTGGGCAAAAAATTCCCACTTTTGTATACTGATATTCTCCTCAATTCTCTGCTATAAGGAGCAAAAGAAACTCAAATGGTTTTAGTTAGCTCAGAAATTCAACAAATGGAAGATTTAATTGTTGTCTATATTGTATTGCATGGACAATGTTCAAAAATGCCATTGAAACCTAAAATACAAGTACAAGAACTCCAAAGTTGGAACATTTGGCAACTTAACAGATAATATTCTTCCTATCTTATTACAATATTCAACATCCCAACAAAGTACATGGGGATAAACTTGTTCAAGTAGTTGCAACACCTTGAAAATCTACTATTGCAACAACAAAAAGGGACAAGCTACATATTCACTTGTCTATACAACACAAAAAAATTTCAAAACAACAAAATATATTGTAACTTTCATTCCTTCTATTCCACTTGTTCCATCTACCCTTTTAATAGCTCACGTGGCCATATATCCTGCAAAATTGTGAGCAAGATTTTAGATAATACAAGCCAACTTTTAAATCTCATTATGATTTTATTTTTTTTTTCTTTTTAAATACCTTTGTAGTTGTACTATCCTGAGTTTCAAAAACATCACTATGCTGAATATTATGTGAAATTGGCGAAGGAACTTTGAGTATACGCTGCATATCATGAAAAATAAAAAATGAAAAAGGTTAAGTAAATGTTTTGTGTTGCAAGTAAAACATGAAAAATGTTAACAAATTGACAAATCTTTTTAATAAGCAAATTATCATCATCGTACTCATTCTCCAAGTCCATCTAAGAGTTATTACAAGAGAAATTTAAAATTAGATGCTAACCTAAACAGAACCACAAGATGAAACAAAAGTGTATTATGCACAACCAAAATATTGTGAACAAAAGCAGCATTAGGAATGCAAAGCAACTGACTGAATAATAAACAATAAATCCAAGGCAAAATTAGAATACTTTAATCAACCCAAATGAAAAATAAAAAATCATGATAAACAATAAATCCAAGGTAAAATGGCTGATTAGATACACAATTAGAATAAACACATCTGATTCATTTAAATACGAATACAAAAATGAACCAAATACAAAATCCAATTCTAGAAATTCAGTAGATGGAAAACAAATACAAAATATAGCCCAACAAATATGGTTACAATTTTTTTACTTCTGACTAAAGAAAAAATAATGCTACTACCGAACCCACACAATGGATTTAGAGAGTACCAAAAAATTAATAATAATTATCCAAAACCGTAGATCACAAAACGCACTAGTCCTCTTAATTTCGTACTACAAAATATCAATTTAACAAGAAGCAAGGAACAAAAATAAAGGCATTCCAAAACAAATAGATCTATGGAGTAGCATTCTCTCTGTAAAAAAAAAGAACCAGAAAGAAAAATAGATCTAAGTAATCAGAGGCTCTTACAGCAACATATAGCAGAAAGAAAAAAGGATAAAAAAACAAAACAAATATAAGAAACCAGAGGCTCTTACAGGGGAAAAATAGCAGGAAAAAAAAAACAGATCTAAAAGACAAACAAGGAGATTTACCAGATGGTGGGCGTTGGGTGGGCGTCGGCACTGCTTCGTGGTGGCCGGAGCTGAACAGTGGTGGTGGGAGAAAGTGGAGGGAAAAAAATTTGGGGGAAAAAAAATTTGGGGGGAGAGTGAAAGAGGGAAAATGAAAACAGTAATGCAGTGGGCGTCGTCTTTTGTTTGTTTTTTATTTTATTTTATTTATTTTTTTATTTTTTTAATAAAAGGTGGTTAACCCGAGTTGGGTTAACCACTGAAAATGCGCATAGCGTGCGCATATAATGCTACTCCGTAGCATTACCCCTAGTCAAATGTTTAAATTTCAACCCCATAGGAGAAGTCTACTTACACAAGTTTATAGCAAACTAAAAAAAATTTGTACTTGAAATGAAAGTTTTCTTTTAAGATAATTTTATAAACATGCAACTTTTGTTTATAGCTATATGATTATTATAAATTTAGGAGAAACTTCACTTAACCCTACTGATCGAACTTTCATCACATTTGCAATTATCTTTTTAAACTTAAAAAACTTACAATTTAGTGTATTCAAGTATAAAATGGCACCCCTAAAGTTAGGGTTTGGAGTTAAATAAGACAATAAGCGGGCAAAATGACCTTCCTCCTGTAAATTTTATAAAATTACAAAATTACCTTAACTAAATAATAATAATTATTATTATTATTTTTTAAAAAAAATCAAGTTTATTTTGGAAATTTCCGTTAGAATATAACAGGGGATCCTAATGGAGATGTGACATTGCAAACTTTTTAAACTTGAATATACTAAATTGAGAGTTCTTAAAGTTTGGGGAATGATTGCAAATATTGCAATGAAAGTTTTTGAGAGATTAAGTGAAGTTTTCTCCTTAAATTTAAGGTCTCGTTTGGTTCGCAGAATAAGTCATAGAAATGGAATAACTATTCCATTGAAATAGCTATTCCTTTATTTGGTAGGAATCTATTCCTTGGAATAGATATTCCATGGGATTAACTATTCTCTTACGAAGAGGAATAGCTATTCTTCTCATTTTTTAGAGGAATAGCTATTCCTTAGAGAATGGACAACATTTAAAAAAACAAAAAAAAAAATCATTTTTTTTTTTAAATTTTTCCAAACTAAACTTAAAATAAATAAATAAAAATATTTTTTTTAAAAAAAAAAAAAAATAACAAAGAATTTAGATCAGATCTGTCACCCACAAATCTAAGATCCAATATTTATTTATTTATTTTTAAGATTTGAGTTCTTTTTTTTTTTAAAAAAAAAAAAATGTGGGTTTTTTAGTAATTTTGGATCAATTCCAGTTGTGGTATGTGTGTTGTCACTAAACTAAGGAATTTGAATAATTATTCTATTCCACTCTTTCTCATTCCCAGTAACAATTATTCATTTTTCTAATAAAATACCAATTCCGTAAATTAAACGAGACCTAAGACTTATCTGCTTTTATTTTACATTTTGTTGGACCCTCCAAACAAAATGTCAAACCGACCCCCCAAACAAAATGTCCTGATATAGCCGTTGAATTTTGAGGGGGAATCATTTTGAAGTTGGAAAAAATATGAATAATTAATGAGTATATATAATTCTTAGTGAAAGCAACAAGAAAATAAAAAAGCGATGAAATTAACTTAAATAATAATAATTTTGAATTTGTTGGATACAAGTGTAGTAGGTAGGTGAATCAGTGGGAAAGAAACCTGTTCCTCAACTTGGCGATCTCCTTGGCATTCAATCCAAAAGCCTTCTCCAAAAGCTTTTCTTCGATTCCAGATCCAAAAATTGCACTCGGGATTTTCTGCAAGCCCGGGTTTTGGCTGTTGAAACTCCCCAAAATACTCGCCGGTGTGTCTCCGACGTTCATTTGGAAGTGAAGTAGACCTCTGGGGAACACCATAATCTCTCCTTTCTCGACCACTTTTGCATAAACCCTGTTGTTCGTGTCCACAAATCCCGAATAAATCCTTCCCTCCAACACAAACGCAGTCTCAGTTGCTCTCGGATGGAAATGCGGCACGTTGATGCCGCCGACGCCGAAGTCTGCTCGCACAAATGACATGCCAAGCGTGTTTAAGCCTGGAAACACGTTTGAGTTCACTGGCATGGCTGAAAAGCCTGTTTGGCTGTAGTTTCCAGGAAATTTTATGCCCGAGAATGTGAAATCTTCCACAGTGACAGCTGATGAGTTCTTGCATGATGGATTTGTGGTTGTGGTTGCAGTTGCAGAGTCTTTGAAGGCTACGCAGAAGTCTAGGACTGGATCTGGGTCAGAAGCAAAGGCCACATGGCTGTGGAACAGAGTAGTAGTAACAACGACTAACAGTATTTTCAGTTCCTGCGACATATATTTTTACGATTTGTTATGGCCGGATCAAGAATAGCTGAAGAAATTGCTGCATAAACCAGGAAAAACTTGAGGCTATAATTATTGGATATTGCTGGCTGTAATTATTATAGGAAGTGGTTTCTTCATGGCCTACTTTGCTTGGAGAGAGAGAGAGAGAGGATTGGTTAGCCTAAAAGATAGCATCTACCAACACTAGTTTGCTTTTGCCTTTTGGCAGTTTCCAGTGGGTTTGAGCTTTGTTCATGGCTTAATTTTTTGCTCAACCATGCTTCAAGCACCCCACATGTGAGATAATGATATACAATTTTTAATGACCTGTAAATTCGATACGAATCAATACAAAATTATAGATGATTAGGGTTTATTAGTTTGATCCGTTTAATTAAATGAATCGGATTAAGATTTATCTATATAGTCTTATATCTATACATCTACACGACATGCACACGAATTGCAGCCCTAAATGAAATGCTTACAAATACCTCACCCACACGCATTTTTTTTTGAGCTAAATCCAAGAAACTCCCAACTGCTACGAAGGGAAAAACTTTAGCATTATTATGATGGTTTGGTTCATAAGGATAAGGCCATTCACACGAGTTCATCATGTACAACTTCTTGTCATTGTTTTTTGTCTCCACTTTTCCTCAATTATAAAAGCTGTCATAATTACACTTTATTTTGAGATAAAGAATAGAGAATATTTCTACTGAGGAGTCTTGTACAAGCAATATATAAGGGGGGGGACCATTTTCCCCTAGAGATGGACCCCTCACGTGGGCATTCTTCCTTGCCCCTTGGCCTACAGTTTTCCCCTTTCCTTCATTTAAGTTTCGCTCTTTACGAATTTCTTCAACATAACTTCTAATGCCAAACTCATGAAATCTATTACTATATTCTTCAACTCAACAACTCCCTTGATGTACTTTTAATAAATCTTCAAAGAAACAAGCACGTGTATTAGCACTTCTACAAGGTTTCTAGCTCACCTCCACTTTCCATTCGGGATAAACTTAATTCCTAAATAAGAGTTTTCCTTCTATAAAAGACTGAGTAATGCTACACACCACATTCATATCCCTGATGAAACATTGACACGGTAATCCCAACTAATCTTTAGAATTTTTTTTTTAACAATAAATTATACAAAAAAATTGGTTAAGACTGCCACACCAACATTACGAGATAGTTGTAAAATGATATATATATTATATATATATATATATATATATTAACAATAAATTATTCAAAGATTGGTTAAGACTGTCATATCAACATTACAAGATAGTTTTTTTTGATAAGTAACATTACAAGATAGTTGTAAGATAAAAATATAATTTCTAGTATTACTCTTTTAAATTTGCTGAAATATAAGACAAAATCAGACTGTAACGCGCCATCTGCGTCCAAAAGCGTCACAAAGTGCAATTAAGAACCATTCATAGCTCAAATTCTTGAAGCACAGAATTCAAACAGAGGAATTTTATAGCTCAAGGATGATTTAATTGGTACAAGAACAGTTACATTGGGTTGACAGCCAAGAAGTGGTACTCCCAGGTATTAGTAACTATCTATATCCGTTTCCGGCCTTCGGAGATAATAGCGTAGACAATTCACCAACACCTGCACATTCAAAATATTGTAGTCAAATAGAGAGATGTAATCTTCAAAATGGCTTAATCATTTAGAAGATATAAACCGTGTCTAAACCTACAACACATAAGTTGAGCATTTTGCTCTACAACAGTGAGGAAACTTCCCAAAGGCATCCAGCATTGTTGGCACCAGACCAGTTACCTGAGACAGGGAACTGTTTAATGCTGCCCCTCTGTAGCTGACATGAAACTTGTCTTTGGCTACCAGTCCCTGTTAGATGAGAGATGAGAACATGATCATAAGAGTTTGTGAGAGAGAGAGAGAGAGAGAGAGAGAGAGAGAGAGAGAGAGAGAGAGAGAGAGAGAGAGAGAGAATACTTCTGTATCAATCTCTGCCGATTCCACGTCAATGTTTATATCAGCAATAATTTTGATGATTTCTACCAGTAATCCAGGTCTATCTGCTGTCTCTATATAAAGTAAGCTATAAATTGCAGAGAAAAATTAGATCAATGCCCATTCTTTGCAAACAAGTATCAAAATTCATTCAGAATATGACCTCCCAATATGCTGGGTCGTGCAAAAAGGTAAAACCACAAGAGAAACATAAACATGAACAACAAATTATAATGCAATTAATCACAAGTAGCAAACCTCCTCTTAGGTCCATCTTCCTTGACTTGTATATGAGTTGCAATGTCAACATCAAGCTGCAGAACAAAATCACAAACTTCAGTTCGACTTTGTAAAGTTTCAAAAAGCAGATGAAATTGAAGTTGGTTGAGCTAACTAGATCGTAGCCATGAAAACTCTGATTGATCCCCAATATATTACAAAATACAAATTATACTTTCAATTGAATAATACTCACCCATGGCACTACATGGAAAATGAGGAGAACATTTGATCAACAAATCAATAATACACCATAAAAGTTTTGAGATGCCAGATGAACATGTTCAGATATAATAGTTTTATGAAAAAGGCAAGCAGTAGATCCAAAGGATGGATAGAAAGAAAGAGAAAGAGAGACCAAGGCCCGGGAGGTGGGGAGGGCAGTGGGGATAAATCATGCAAGGACATGATTGGTGTCCCTTCTGGGATTTCCAGCCAAGCACACAATATACTTCTTTAGTTTGCATCTATGCATATTGAATGCTTTTGAATTGACGTGAAAGGAATTTATATATATATATATGTGTGTGTGTGTGTGTGTGTTCATATTTAACGCGCGCACAAATCTTCAGCCATTTTGGCTATCAATCAGTTCACATTATCACCTACAAGGACGGCTGGCCATCTCTACAATCTGAATATATAGAGCCAAAACTATGTAACCTAGATGCTGTTTTGTTACAAAGAATCACCATTGACTGATTCAAATATAGACGAGCATATCTACAATCTGAATATATAGTACAACAAAACAGCAGTTGGCTGCTTTACCAATGCATGGAAAATGGAGATCCATCTATTCAGTCCAAATGTTCCAAAACACTCAATTTGACAAGCTATGGCTGACAGCTATGAGAATAGATATTATTCATAAAAATAAAAATAATAATAATAATAAAAGCTATGAGAATAGATATTTCCACCGGTATTATATTGTAGCCATCAAGGCATCAACAAATGCTAAGTCTAGGAAAAACTAAGAATCCTCTATTAGTATTTGCACCCCAAATAAATGGCAAGGTAAATAAGAATCTGCAATAGAAGCTCAATCTCTGAAAAGTTTGTCCAATGTAGAGAAAAAGGGAAAAAAAATAATTTATAATAAGAAATGGTTAAAATAATATAGCTAAAAGGATCTCAACAAAATCACCTTCTTTTCTGGTGCTATTATTCCAAAAGCCTCACCCATAGCAAGTTGCACGCTAGATTCCTACAAGAAATTAAGAAGAAAACATGAGACTTACGGATGATAAAATCATTTTTGTGAAATGTAAGTTTATTGAAAATGAAAATTTTCCAGCTTGCACCCCTCAAAACTACAAAAGAATAAAATAAAACTTAAATGGAGTATATTCAGCATACTCACTGGATGATACTTCAAAAGATTGCTAATGATAGTAAGTCGAATTCTCTCCAACATATCAGGATCTTCAACTTTGCGCCCAGTGTCTCTAGCATAACCAAATTCAATCTGTAAATGCTAAAAACTTGCAGTAAAAAAGTAACAGTAGACAATTAGACTGTAGGACTGACGTAAACTTTTCAGCATTCTGATAGCTAGTGTTGGAAATGTTGTCAAGTTGGAAAACTATTTAAAGCATCTTATTGAATTCCACTAATTAGTTTCTTTCTAGTTAATGCAAACACAACAAAATCCTATACTTAAAAGTCCAAAAACAGAAAAAAATAAAATAAAATAAAATAAAAAGAAAAAAGAAAAAAAGAAGAAGAAGAAAGTGAAGGTGCAACTAGTCTCTCAACACTCTCG
The DNA here is from genome assembly GCF_958979055.1 of Alnus glutinosa. Classification (NCBI taxonomy): domain Eukaryota; kingdom Viridiplantae; phylum Streptophyta; class Magnoliopsida; order Fagales; family Betulaceae; genus Alnus; species Alnus glutinosa. Next base: position 10,916,840 of record NC_084895.1, read on the forward strand.
GCTTCAAAATTTAGGTTTGCTTAGAAGCTTGTATGTCCAAAATGAACTGAGCATATTGATTGATATGTTGCACTATGACATGCCTGCAACATGGTTAAGATAGCAACGTTCTTTCTCTTCTCCACACAACATTATGGCACTGATGGGTTCTACGAAGAATCAAATTCAGTAAGGGAGATGGTTTCTTCTTTTTTTGGTGGTCCGTGTGTTGGGGGGGGGGGGAGTAGTAAAATTTACTACTAAAAGAGAAAAAGAAAAGAAAAAAGACTTAAAATCACAAAGAACTAAAAAACTCAGAAAAGAGAAAAGGAAGAGAAGCCAACAGTTTCTCTCATCCCTTCAAGAAGTGCTGCCAAGTTTTTGTATTGAAAATTTCAGTTTCAAACATCTACAAATGACAGATTGAACTTATTGCACTCATTACAAACAAAAAAGGGAGATATTGTCCTCTCAGTGATAGAAAATGTGGAGGCAAAAGCATACGCAAAGAATGTTTTGTTGCAGATGAAGAAAAATTAGCCACTAGACTTCTTACAGAACATCAAAATTTTCCTTTAGAAACCATGTATGGGATGAACTCTATGAAAGCACCATTAAGGTGATGCCAATAGAATTGCTTACAATCGCGTAATGAAAAATTTTGTTTGCTTTACTGATCCCTCAGTAGAAACAGTTCCCTTTGATACATCCAGTCCCAAATCTTTCAATGCTTTCATCTGCCCTAGCATAATAAACCAAGGCAAGTTATTAGCTTTAACAATGTTCAAGAATATATCAGTATTACAATAATAAAAAATTGAGAACATTTGATCAATTCTAATCTCCCACAAGGCCTTTCTTTCTTTCAAAATCAATACACTACTAAGTTACATATTCTCATAAGTACTTATTCATAACTAAATAGAAGGAAAGGGACAACAAAAGTACTCAGGCAGCGCATTAAAGGTCCCCCTGAGATTACAAAGTAAAATGTATAGAATCCAAACAATCCATTAGTGATTGTCACTGAGCAAGAACATGCAGTTGATGCTTAGATTAATGTATTTTCCACCAATAATCCCAACCATATGTGCTTATTTTCTAGTGATCCTTTAAGCTCCCACTTTTCAGTAACTAGAAAAATATTAATCAATGAAATTCAAGAATATAAAATGTAGTGCTATTTGAGAATAAGGTAGGAATTTTTTAAGAAAATCAGCTAAGAAATTTTCTTCATAAAGAGGGTAAAGTTTCAGCCTACTCTCACATTCCTTCACAATATGGTTAGAACCACAAGTGGGTTTCCATGTACAATAATTAAAGAAATTTCAGGTATATTTTGTCCTATACAAGTGTTTCTTCAGGGAGTGAAGCACATAAGTTGCCAGTAGCCACTTTACCGTGTCAATAAGAGCTCCCAGTCGATCTCCAAAGCTGAGCTGTACAATTGTTGCATCAGAATCTGAATCTTGATCGATTAGAACCATTGGCATAGGGACATAATCAGCATCTTGATCACACTTCTGCATTGATAGTTATCCCATCAATTCAATGGTAATTTACTTTCTATAAGAAAAAGATTTAGTCATACTTGAGCTATATATGATGTAATTCTCACATATATAAGTGTAGCAACCAAATTCCCCCTCCCACATATTGCATAATAAATCAGATGGTGAACTCATAGATTGTAAACAATTTCGGCTACTTGGATTTTGATTTTTTTTTTTTTTTTTTTTTTTTTTTTTTTTATATAAGTAATAAACTTGTCTTATTAAAAACGTAAGGCGCTCCTAAGTACATCAGAAGTATAGAAGAGAAAGCACCTAAGTAGAAAGCGAAAAACAAACAAGAAAATCGCTAAAATTAAGCGACAAAGAGGACAAAAAGACCACCGTCTAAAGGAACAAAGAATGAAGAAAAGAAGCTAAAATATCCTCCAAGGACCTCTCCAAATCCTTGAAATACCTATTGTTCCTTTCCTTCTAAACACACCAAAGAAGACATGTCGGCACCATCTTCCAAATCACAGCACTCATCGCCCTTCCAGATATCCACAAACAAGCAAACAAATCAATGACTCTCCTAGGCATAACCCAAGACAAACCAAAACGCGTAAAGAGAGCACTCCACAAAACGTAAACCACATCGTAGTAAAAAAGAAGATGATCCACAGATTCCCCATTACACTTACAAATGCAACATCTATCCACCAAAATAACATGCTTCTTCCCTGAGGTTATCCATTGTAAGGATCTTACTTAGAGTCGCCGACCACGCAAAAAAAGCCGCCCACGTAAGAGCCTAAGTCCGCCACTCACTCTTCCAAGGGGGAGAAAAGCACAGGATATCACCTAGATGGGTGGTGGAAAAAGTTATGAGATGTTATCAAGCTATCGGATTATCTTGCGAAGGATTTGAGGATAGAATGTTAGCTATGTTTGAGGAGATAGAAGCTGCTGGAGGAAGATCCTCGGCCAGTCCTAAGACTTTGTGTCCGTCGAACCAAGGGGCAAAAGGGAAGAGAGAACTAAACAGGTTGGCTTGGTCCTTGAATTATGAGAAGAAAGGGGTTCTATCGGCTAGAGGTCGCACTAAAGGTAGGGGTTCTTTTTGCAGTTATGATGTCTAAATTACTTTCGTGGAATGTTAGAGGGCTTAATGAGATAAAAAAAAAAAAGACTAGAAATTAGAGGGCTTCTAAGAGAATGGAGGGCGGATATTGTTTGTTTGGTGGAGACTAAGATGGCAATAATCTCAAGGAAGGTGGTGCGGAGTTTATGGGGTTGTAATCAGGTTGATTGGTGTTTTTTGGGAGCCAATGGAGCGTCGGGTGGGATCTTACTTATGTGGGATAGGAGAGTGGTGGAGAAATTGGAGGAATGTATAGGTAGATATATGGTTGCTTGTTCTTTCCGCAACATTGGTGATAATGTTTCTTGGGCTTTTGGGGGGGTTTATGGCCCAAATGATGACAGGGATAGGAGGGATTTATGGGTTGAGTTAGCTGGGTTGATGAGTTGTTGGGAGTTGCCGTGGTGTATTGGGGGAGATTTTAATGTTGTTCGCTTTCCGAGTGAGAGGTCGGGCAATGCCAGTTTCTCAGTTGCTATGGAAGAATTTTCAGACTTCATCTTCATGCAGAACTTGGTGGATCTACCTCTTCAAGATGGCCAGTTTACATGGTCAAATAACCACACTTGGTCTAGAATTGATAGATTCTTAATTTCTGTGGAGTGGGAGGAACACTATCCTGAAGTAGCTCAAAGGAGGCTTCCAAGACTTCTGTCCGATCACTTCCCTTTGTTTTTGGATTGTGGGGCACCAAGAGGAGGAAAAAGGTATTTTAAATTTGAGAACATATGGCTGAAATATGAGGGTTTTGTTGAGCAAATCAAAAAGTGGTGGTCGTCTTATGAGTGTTCGGGTTCTCCAAGTCACATTTTGGCGTTTAAACTGAAGGCATTGAAGACAGATTTGAAGAAATGGAATGCTGAAGTGTTTGGTGATGTAGGGAAGAAGAAGAAAGAATTATTGGAGGGCATTTGTGAGCTGGATTCAGTTGATGAAGGCCGAGGCCTAGAGGAGGAAGAGAAGGTTCGCAAGATAGATATGTCTAGAGAGCTGGAGAAAACTCTTCTTTTTGAGGAAATAATATGGAGATAGAAATTTAGAGCTTTGTGGTTGAAGTGGAGGGGGACAAGAACACAATTTTTTCACAGGATGGCCAACTCGCGTCGCAAATTTAATCAAGTGGACTCTATAAGCATAGATGGTGAAATCTCCAAAAATCCAAGGGAGATTCAGGAGCATATAGTTCAATTTTACAAAAACTTGTATGTTGAGAATTGTTCTTGGCGGCCAAGGGTCGAGGGCCTTTCTTTTCTTTTAATTGATGACGATGAGAGTAGCTGGCTAGAGAGAGGGTTTGAGGAGAAGGAGGTGTGAGATGTCATCAGGAGATAAGGCACCGGGCCCCGACGGCTTCACTATGGCGTTTTTTCAGAAGTGTTGGGATATTTTAAAACATGACATTATGGCTGTTTTTGCAGATTTTCACTCTCGAGGCAAGTTTGAAAAGAGTTTCAATGCTACTTTTGTCTCTCTGATTCCAAAGAAGAATGATGCTGTGGATGTGAGTGACTTTCGGCCTATCAGTCTTATTGGGGGAATTTACAAGATTATTTCCAAAGTCCTTGCGAACAGGTTTAAATCAGTTTTGGGTAAGATTATTTCAAACACCCAAAATGCGTTCATTGGTGGTCGACAAATCTTGGATTCAGTGCTTATTGCTAATGAATGTGTGGATAGTCAAATCCGTTCAGGGGATTCTGGGTTGTTGTGTAAGTTGGATTTGGAAAAGGCCTATGATCATGTGAATTGGGACTTCTTGCTTTACTTATTACAACGTTGTGGTTTTGGGGAGAAATGGAGAGCTTGGATTCGTTTTTGTATCTCTACGGTGAGATTCTCCATCCTTGTCAATGGAACTCCGTCGGGTTTCTTCACTAGCTCTCGCGGGTTGCGACAAGGTGATCCTCTGTCGCCTTTATTATTTGTGGTGGTTATGGAGGCTTTGAGCCGGATGCTGGCTGCTGCGTTGGAGCAGGGTTCGATGACAGGTTTTACTGTGGGACATAGAGAGTCAGAGGCAATAGTAGTGAATCATTTATTGTTTGCTGATGATACGTTGATTTTTTGTGGGGCGCAAGAAGAACAAATTCGACATCTGAGGTTCATTTTTCTTTGTTTTGAGGCAGTTTCGGGATTAAGGATCAATTTAGGAAAATCAGAAATTGTTCCTATTGGTGAGGTGGAGGATGTTGAAGGGTTGGCTCAGCTTTTGGGTTGTCGGGTTGGGTCTTTGCCTATGACTTATTTGGATATGCCTTTGGGTGCCTCTTACAAGTCCGTTCCTACTTGGAAAGGGGTGGTTGAGAAAATGGAAAGGAAGCTGGCTGGTTGGAAGCGTATGTATTTGTCAAAGGGCGGGCGGTTGACTCTTATTAAGAGCACGCTGTCCAATCTCCCCACGTATCTCTTGTCGCTGTTCCCTATTCCTTTAAGGGTGGCTAATCGTCCTGAAAAAATCCAGAGGGATTTCCTATGGGGTGGCATAGGGGATGAGGCCAAATTTCATTTAGTGAAATGGAACAGGATTTGTACTCCGTTGCATTCAGGTGGGTTAGGAGTTCACAACCTCACCCAGTTTAACCAAGCTCTTTTGGGTAAATGGTTGTGGAGATATGGTAGGGAGAGAGAGGCTTTATGGCGTTTGGTGATTGACGCCAAATTTGGGAGCCTAAAGGGTGGGTGGTGCTCTATTGAGGTGTCGGGTTCCTTTGGAGTAGGGGTTTGGAAATATATCAGGAAAGGGTGGGAGAAGTTTTGCAATTATGTTCGGTTTGTGGTAGGGGATGGGTCACATATCAGTTTCTGGCATGATCGGTGGTGTGGGGAGAGATCTTTGAAGCATTGTTTTCCAGTTCTGTATAGTCTTGTGAGGAACAAAGCGGCAATGGTGGTTGATAATTTGGCTATTCATAATGGAAATATTCATTGGAATGTTCTCTTTACGCGACAACTCCAGAACTGGGAGATGGAGATGGTGCTCTCTTTCTTCGAGCGGTTGTACTCTACTCCGATTCGACAAGGAGAGGGTGACAAGTTAGTTTGGAACCTCTCTACAAGGAGCTATTTTGAAGTAAGGTCATATTATGAAGCACTTAGTAGGAAAGAAGGTCCATGATTCCCGTGGAAGAATATATGGTGTGCTAAGGCTCCGACAAGGGTGGCGTTCTTTGTATGGTCTGCAGCTTTAGGTAAAATTTTGACTCATGACAATCTGCGAAAGAGGAATATTGTGGTTATTGAGTGGTGTTGTATGTGTAAAAAAAAGGGGGAGTCTATTGATCATCTGTTACTTCATTGCGACACCGCCCGTGAGCTTTGGAGTTTTATGTTTTCTTTATTTGGAATTGAATGGGTCATGCCACAATCGGTGCTGGATTTGTTGACTACTTGGGGTGCTTTTCGAGGGCATGGCCTAGCTAAAAATGTTTGGCGTTTAGTTCCTCATTGTGTTTTATAGAGCATTTGGCAGGAGCGGAATGCGAGGCTTTTTGAAGATGTCGAGACTGTAATGGTAGTATTAAGGAAGCGTCTTCTTAACATGCTATATCTTTGGATAGCGCCCCATCTTTGCCACCTAGGTGTTTCTACTTATGTAGACTTTCTTAATTTATTAGTTGTTCCTCCCGTTTAGGGGCTCTCTTGTATACTTCCCGTGTATTAGGGTTGCGCCCCTCTGCGCTTTTTATTGAATTTGAAATTACTTATCAAAAAAAAAACAGAGCAAGTCAGAGAGCTAAAGAAAGACCCGACCTTCAACAAGCCTTTTTTGGAGGATACCCACTGCAACCTATCTTCACTGCCTCTTCTAACAATGACAAAGTGCAAGACCTGAAAAAAAAGAAAAAGAAAAAAAGAAGCAAAGACATCCACTTCCCAGCCATGCGCTTCTCTAAAAAAGCTCACATTCCACTGATTAGAACCACCCAAGAGCTCCAAATTATCCACAACAGAAGCATCCTTCGCTCGAGCAATTCCAAATAAAACAGAAAAGCTTCCTTAAGAACTGTATCACCATACCACATATCATGCTAAAATTTGGTCCTAACCCCATCCCCCACCTCAAATCTAGAAAGGCCTAAGAAAATCTCCCACCCTTTCCTGATGTTCTTCCATAACCCCACACCAAAGGCACCTACAGGCTCTAAAGAGCACCAACCTCCCCATAAACTACCAAACTTGGAATCCACCGCAATTCTCCACCAAGCTTCCCTCTCAATCCCATAACGCTACAACCATTTACCTAATAGAGCCCAGTTGAACAACACCAAATTTCTCATACCCATCCCACATTTTGAAATTGGGCTACAAACCTTAGACCAACTCATTAATTGATATTTGAACTTATCACCAATCCCACCCTATAAAAAGTCTCGTTGTAGCTTCTCAATGCGAGCACCTACACTTGCCGGGAGAGAAAAAAGAGACAAAAAATACATGGGTAAGTTGGCAAGAGTACTCTTGATAAGGGTGACTCTACCTCCCTTGGATTATTCCAAGTGACCTTTGGTCCCAATTCAAATATGCTTAAAAGCAAAGAGTAAAAGCAAAAGCAAAAGGATCACACACAAAAACTTCTAAAATTGAACATATCCCACCTACAAATCCATTTCAGTAATGTATGGGAAAAGCACTAATCATATAATATTGCTCAAAGTGAAAACTATTTAATTCCCCCCCCCCCCCCCCCCCCCCAAAAAAAAAAAAAAACCTTAGAGTGCCATGTACTGGTAAATGCCAGTTTGGTAACGCACATAGGTAGCCTTTTGGGGAGAATCGAAGGTGCGTGCAACAAGGCCATTGGAGCTTATTCACTCAGATGTCTTTGAAGAGTCTGCTGCTCACAAACCCAGTTCTACTTGTATCACCCTGCACATCACAAGTAAGCCAACAGCCTTATGGGTCAGAGCCACTCCATCGACTCCACCTCCCAGCTTTGATGAGAGTCACTTCCTTGACTCCTCATCAGGTGGTGGCTCAAATTTCTAAAGGAATACCAGCCTCACTAACATCCTTCAATGGAAAAGCCCATAATAGAAAGATTTATGGGGCCCACTGAGCTCCAAAGTCAGCCAGCTTCACAAGGAGATCCAAAGACAATCAGCCCAAGGGTTTGGTCCTTTACTCTCCACACTAGAAGGTTTCGTGTATTCTTTATAAACTTACCCAAGTCCATACACAAATCAATTCTCCAAGTTAACTCATAGACCACTGAAGCCTACTTAGAGCTCAAGACCTGAATCACAAAGCAGCCCTTGAAGGACCAAAAATTTGCAATATCGTCCATTAGCTTCAACAGCACTGCAGGTAGATCAACCACCCCAACAGGCTACTACTCTTCATTGGCATCAAAGACAGCGCGACCCATGACCAAGTCAGGACCCACTTTTTCCAATCAAATTCAACATTAATCACAAATATAATCCGATCAACTCCAAAATTACACATGAAATGTTGAATTCTGGGGTATTCAAGAGGCAATGTTGGCACCCAACCAAAAAAAGAGAGAAGTCGTCACTGAAAAAGAATGGCTCAACAAAGGGAACTGCAGTAACTAAAGGATTGATGCAGAGAAGATGGGAAATTTTGGTTGTGGGTTTGTTTCAATGGGAGCTTTACATTGGCGCAGCGGCTGTGATGGAGCTTGGGTTGCTTCAGGTTAATTTGTCATAGGGGCAATGGCTTTGGTTTTGTGATGATGATGGGGTGACGGTTTGACAAGGAAGGGTTCCTTGCTTCAATGGTGGTTGTGCAAGCAAAAGCTTTGGCTGATGGTTAGCGTTTGGCAGTAGCATTGGTTGGTTAGAAGCAGTGGTGAAGTGGGTGGCGGTGATGCATTGAGGTTGAAGACATTGATGGCTGAGCTTGATAGACGTACTATCCAATGGTTAATTTACAGTGGTGATACATAGTTGACCTAAGAATAAAGGTGGTGGAAGTGGTTGCCCAAACTAGTTCCACACCCATAAATCCTAGAAAACCCTCCCCTCACTCCCTCCCTCCCTTTAGCATTGAAAATAAAATAACTTTAGAAAATTACTGTAAATGAAAATCCAAGAATAAAAAAGATAGATGTGCTCATTTTTGTCATTTAAACAAATACCACGTCAACAAAAATGGGTAAATCTATAATGTTCAACCTACCACAACTTAAAAGTCTTCACTGTATTACTCTGCCAGGGAGGATAAAGTAATTTTTCAACTTCTGAGGGAAGCATGCGCCATTTCATCATCCCTCAAAAGAGTGGTTTACCTTTTTTATTTTAATATCAGTCATTTCTTTCTGGTTGATCATCTAACATAAATATATTTGCTAGGGAAGTAGTAAACTTCAGTCATCAAGACCCTAAACCTGTCGATAGCCCATCCAAGCTCCCCTTCTGGTACTCTATGTGACCCATACCTTGAATCTCACCCCAAATAAATCCAACAAGTGAGTAATTATCTATAATACTGAAGTACGAATAGCCATAGTACTGTGATTTCATAGACTATAAGCTCCTCAAATACGCCGCAATTAGGATTGAATCACGCTCTTTATTTTAGTACTTCCATTCCTCTTATCGGATATTTAACAACATTTTTTTTAAAAAAGAAAAAAGAAAAAAAAGGAAAAAAAAAAAGTGAAAAGCAAAGAACTGTGAAGAAAATTAAATTCTCATAAGCATGTCCCACAACACCAAAGGCATGACCATGCAAGACTCAGAATAACATGTTCCATTTGGAAGTCGATGTCTTTGCGTCTTTTTTCCAGGTGTTGCACACAGTCTTTGTGAGAATAGGTAGTGAAGATAGACTTTGGTGGGTCTCTTCCCAAAGACGTTTGCTCAAGGTCAAGTCTTTCTTTAGCTCTTTGGCTAGTTCTGATGGCAAGTGCTTCCTTTGGAGGAGTGTGTGGCAGACTCAAGCTCCTTTGAAAGCGGCTTTTTTGGCATGGTCAGCGACCTTTGGCAAGATCCATTACTTTGGATAATCTCAGGAAGAGGCAAGTTATTATGGTGAATAGATGCTGCATGTTCAAAAGAAGTGGGGAATCAGTGGATCACCCTCTTCTTCATTGTAATGTGGCTTCCGCTTTATGGAGTGCATTCTTTACTCGCTTTGGTTTGTCTTGGATTATGCCTAGTAGGTTTATCGATCTATTTGCTTGTTGGTGGATGTCTGGAAGACCGAGAAGTGCTGCGATTTGGAAGATGGTGCCGATTTTTTGGTGTTTATGGAAGGAAGATATAATAGGTGTTTCGAAGATTTGGAGAGATCCTTGGAGAATATTTCATCTCCGGTTTTTCATGCATTGTATCTTTGGACATTGGCTTTTGTGTCCTCGTTGTCGCTTAGTTTTGTTGATTTCCTTGTTCATTTTTCTCTTTCTAGTTAGGCGTTTCTTTTTGTATACTTCCGGTATACTTAGGGGCACCTTACGCTTTCAATAAGACTGTTTATTACTTATCTAAAAAATAACATGTTCCATTTGGGTGGTTCTTCCCTTCAACAATTTATTTAGTCGCTTTGGGCAGTAATATGGAAACAATATTGCAGATTTAATTAACTCCATAGAGTATTAGATCAATTACGGACAAGGGCATATAATATCTCACATTTTTCTAACTCGTTTGAATTTGTGAATTTGTGTTCTTCTCATAATCATTAATGGGGGTTATCTCTTGTATACATCCTATGTGCTAAAGTTGTGTCTCTTTGCGCTTATTATTGAAATGCATTACTTATCTAAAAAAGAAATTATGGAACCAAATGTAATTATCAAATTAATGCTCATGAAATCAAAACTAAATCTCCATAATCATGAAAGTTTTCTTTTTTCAAACTCAATTTTTCCTAATAACAATCGAAATACATAACATATGAGGTGGAAAGAATATTCTTACTGACCAATGAGGTTGAATCAACTGCATTCAAACCATCCGTAGATGCATGCAAAATATTGCTGCGTAATAGTTAAAGAAATATTGCTATTACTTATCAAAAAAAAAATAGTTAAAGAAATATTAGAGACGAAGTGTTCAGGGTCATTTTCTCACAATTTCGTATAAAGAAAACCCAAATAGGACCACATAACAATCACATATTGTACATCAATATTAGTATAAATTATTATAACAAGTACAACAATTAATAGTCGGAAACCATGAATAAACAAAAGCCACAAATATCAATCAGACATAAATATATTTTCTTCAACTTAGGCATCCAGAATTGTTAACGTGATTCTTACAGGACAAGTGGAGAGAATCATTCATAAGCTAATGTTCTGCTGAAAAAAAAAAAAAAAAAAACACACACATACTTCATCTGGCTCTATAGCCCCAGCCAAGTAACACATTCTGAGATCACTGTTCTTCTTGATGAATAAATAGGAGTGTGAAAACAAGACAAACTCAAATAGGATAAAGCTTATACACAGACACACAGGAATTGTTAACAACCAGATGGTTATTTACAAGTAGGTTAAAGAAAAAAAAAACTCTTGTTTTCTGATTTTTCAGTTGGACCTAGTAAATTCAAATTAATGAGATCCTCAACTCAGCTGGACCAAGTAATTGTACTAAGCTCAGTTGAGCTGGTCTTGAATTCCTAGGGCCCAAAAAATCACATGGGCAACGAAAATAAATTGAAATTTCAATTTTAAGGTTTTGCAATTAGGTAGAACAGGAAAGGACCAAATACTTCACTCAACTAAGACTAGAACATATATCTACTGAAATTTACTGAAGACTTTCATTTTCTCAAAAACATTAAAGAAACCACAAAACTCTAAATCCTTGTTTTCTTTTCCTTCCCTTATTATTTTTCTCAGTAAACCCAACGGACAATGAATCACTTAACTATTTAAAGTTTTCAAATCAATTTCTCAGGAGCCAAACACAGCACTGATATATTGCATAATAAACATTTTATTGGCAACCAAACAGCAAGCGGAGGAGAAATCGGAGGCAGTCTTACTTTTTCCTCGAGAAAGTGAGTACAGGCTCAGTGCAGTCGTGGCGGAGTTGGAAAACCTTGATTGACTCGCACGGAGAGAGTTGTGGAGTGAAATCGAGACCAGAAAACCTAGATCGAAGGAGGGAAAAGGAAGAGGCGAAGAAGGCGGTGTTTGCGAGAGCCATGGAAATGGTTGATTGGCAGACTCAGTGTACACGCTGCTATGCAAATTGGGGTTTCGAGATCGAGAGAAGTAGGAGCGGTTGGTTTCGCGTTGCGTCACTTGGGTAGAAGCGACGAGAGCTGGTTGAAGGCCACGTCGGATTGCACATGAAAAGGTCAATGGAAAGATATTTTTGTTCTTTTTCTAACAAAAATGGATATCGTCTCGATTGTAAGGATATTTTAACCCTTGGGAATTGGGCCTCTACTTCCGTAGCCAATTGAGGTCCACTAATCCATCTCTCGTACCTACAGGCCACAAGCCTTTTATCTTATTGCCCACAAAATTCAATTCAACAATCTTTACCAAACACGCCTCTATCTTATTGCCTACAAAATTTGGAATCCTTGACTCGCAGCCCTTGGAAGTCAAAGTAATTTCCACACCCTAAATCTCGCAATTTGAGGGTACGAGGATCACAACAATCCTAGTTATGTTTTTCAGATTGTACATCTATCCCTTGATTGAAGGGTACAGAGATCGCCCCTCTGCCGACATGTATCATTCGGCCATCCCTAGATTTGGGGTATGACGATCAACTCTTAATGCCTCATATTGGGTTGTTAGATGAGTCCAGCTGCTTGTGAACTTGGTTCGGCTTGGTTCGATTAACCTTGATTCGCTTTCAAGTCAAATAATAAATGAGTCATTCGTAAACACCATAATCTGCTCAAATATTAAACAATACATACTCATATAAACTCGACTCGACTAAGATAAAGCTCATAAGCTCAGTTTGTATAAGTACGACTCGATTCTTTCGGCTCGAATCATTAGCTCACTCGTGTATATATATATATATATATATATATATATAGGTTTTATAAATATAACACACGCACCTAAAAATAGGTCTCTACTCTCTAGTTCCATATAATAACATATTGTTACCAATAGGCAAGTGTTATATAATATACTATATAATATGCTTTCTATAGTTACATATTATATATTTATGCTATAGTTATATATAATATATATACTAGTATTAGTTACTTAAATAGTCATGTATGGCATATACTATAGTTAATAATTATAACTTATCAGTTAATATGTTACTTGTTATTAGTTAATACTTAATATGTTAGTACTAGTTCAAAATTATAATATGTTAGATTTATATGTTGCTAGTTATTATGTTGGTAGTGAATATGTTGCACTTATTAGTTTATATGTTACTATTTATTAGTTGATTTGTTTGCTAGTTAATAATTATAATATGTTAGACTTATATATTACTAGTTACTAATTATAATATGTTAAATTTACATGTTACAAGTTATCATGTACATCATTTATATGTTAGTACTAGACTACTAGTTATTATTTTACTAGTTAATATGTGACACTTTATTAGTTAGTATGTTAGGCTTAAATGTTACTATTTATTAGTTAATAATTATAATATGTAGGACTTATATGTTAGTAGTTATTGATGTGGTATTGAGTGTATCAATAATAAAAATAGCCACTCGCAATAGAACACATCTTTGTAAGATAGGGTCTATGTGAGGGTATTGAATCTCAAGGATTGTTAGTTGTTATTAAGTTATCAAGATTAACTCTAATTTATTTAGAAAGTATTTTTGAATTTTTATTTGTAATTGAAACTATATAAAAACGTAAAAGAAAAAATAAAATAGTCAGGAGAAATATAGGGGATTGATCTCACCTCTAGCCTCATCATAATGGTAAATTGCATTTAACTTGAAAATTTCACGTACATGAATATTATAACTCATGTATGTGTCAAGCATCCAACGATGTCGTCAAGAAAATTCTTTTATTAAGAAATAAGCAAAGTTCATCTTTCGACAAGGCATGAATGCTCTACCTAAACTAGGGTATAGAACCGTTCATTCTTCCTAGGCATGGGCTATCAAATATCTTAATTAGCTTACACATAGTCAAGGAATAAGCATAACTCATCTTTCGGCAAGTATAAATTGATTTACCTAAATTAAACTAACTAGGGTGTAAGTAAAGCAATTTATTCTTCCTAAGCATGAGTCGCATGACCTTTCAAACCCTCTTGATTTTGTGTGCATTAAAACCGTTGTAAAACCATGGTTTACATAATCACATAAAATGTGAAAGTTGAATTCAATCAAGATAAATAATTTTCTAAGACAAGATAAAAGATTTATCAAAATTGAATATAAACATTTAAAACAATCTCAAGATTAAACAACCAATATTCATGTTCATAAAATTCCTAATAGAAAACACAATTATACAATTGCAACTTGGAAATGGCTACATCAATACCTTACGAAAGATTTAGCTGCTCATGGGGATGCTAAAAATCATCTTTGTCGAAGAGAAATCTATCCCAAAAGCTGCTCTAAAATCTTCACTTTTTCTCCAAAACCCTAGCCTCTAATCCTATTGATTCTATTCTTTAATGTAAACTAATCTCTATCTCCTTTAATCTGAACGAGTCTAGGGTATTTATAGAGAGTACGAGTGAAATCCTTTATGGATTTGTACATATAAAAATATCTAATCCAACTAGAAATTGTTAAAAAACTCCTAAGTGAATTTGGTGTCTTGCTGTCAAATCTGCCGCACGACTGTGCTCGATCCCACGTACTACTACACTCGACCTCATTTGCACTTGAACCTAGTTCTTCCTGCACTCAAGCTCAATGGGCTAGTATCCTGTGTGCGCATGTCTTCCAATTGAGCTCAAGCTTCATGGCTTGATGTGCTCAAGCCTAGCTGAGTTGTACTCGAGCTCACTTGTCTTGGTGGGTGAATGCTGGATTTGGCTTTTGTTGAATTTTGCATTTAAGTCGGGAAGATTACTTATGTGTTTTCCTTGGTTCCTAAGAGTGATGTTAACATAAAAACAATACAAAACATCATATCACAATGAAACTTAGAGGCTAAAATATGCGAGCCAAGGGGCTTGAATATGCAATATTCAATGCTCATCACACCCCCAAACCCTCATTTGCTAGTCTCTTAGCAATATAAAACAAACTTAAAGAGATCAAATGCAAACTACACTACTTCCTCTTTCATGGGAAACATGATTGCATTTAGCATATGCAGCAAACCTTTTAAACCCCTAGGACTCGTTAGTGGATGAGTGAAGTCTCGTGAGGGTTTGCTAGAAATGCTTCCTACAAACATTTTGCAAATCATATTATCCATAAGATAGAAGTATCACAAAAACAATGTTTTTTATTCATTAGCAAGCTTGATGTAGCATGAATTCCTAGAAGGTCCCTATAAGTGGGTTCCTAGAATAAAAAAAATAATAATAATAAATAGTTTTATTTATTTGCTTTCCATTTAGGATTGGGTTTACTATTATTACTAGAATAAGGTTTATTATTGCTACTAGGGATAGATTTAGTTTTTCTACAAGTATTTATCTTTCTATAAATAGGCTTGCTTATTATGTAAAACTCATTCAATTGAATTGTTATAAAATCAGAGAATTATCTTTCAAATACTCTGTCGAGTTTTATCTTTCTTTTAGCCTGCGGGCTTATTTTATCTTTTTGGGTAGAAGACGAAGACGCTTCTCCTTGCAGAATCAAAGACGCTGCTCTTTGATTAGTTATCTTAGTCTTCCGCTACGTCAATTAGTATCAAAGCAGGCTTTATCTTGATCATGACCAATCATTGCAATTAGCACAACGGTGACAATCCCCTTAACGATGATGTTCGTGACAAGGAGGCTCCTCAAAGAGCCGAATTTTAAGAGTTCCAGCAAACGATACAACAAGAGGTGCGCCAGATGCGGGAGATGATGGAGCGCATGCACATAGGTCCTAATTGTAATCACAGGGACAATGATGCCCATGATGACGATAGGATCCAAGTGAGGCCTATTCCTAACCAATGACTTGCACCCATGCATAAACCAACCACCAGTCTATGAGGATCTTAGTGACGATGAAGATTGCGCTGAAGGAGCGTTCGGACAAAACGGTGGAGTAGATTGATGGGGTGAAAGACGTAAGGGCGCCGATCGTGGCGGCATAGGCTTCAGAGGTTATGAGCGCGGTGGAGCTGGCCATATGGGGAATGTCTATGAAGGCGCTGGCTATCAAAATGCTTATGGAGAGCAGCCCAAACTTCAGGATCACGGTAGGGAGGAATCCCACGAATATCGAATGAAGATTGATCTCCCGTCATTCAACGGGCATCTTCAAATTGAAGATTTCTTAGATTGGGTGATGGAGGTAGAGAGGTTCTATGATTATATGAGTATTCACGAGGATCACAAGGTGAAATTAGTGGCATACAAGTTCAAGGGAGGAGCTTCTACTTGGTGGGAAAAATTACAAATTTCCAGAGGCCGACAAGGAAAGGGACCTGTAACTTCATGGTTGAAGATGAAGCGGCTACTTAAAGCACGATTTTTACTACCGGATGTTGAGCAACAGCTATTCCAACAATACCAAGAGTGTCGACAAGGAGGTCGAACCATCCAGGTGTATGTTGATTATTTCTATCGCCTATCTGCTCGGAATGATCTCATGGAGATAGAAGATCAACAAGTTGCAAGGTTTATTGGTGGACTACGCGTGGCAATACAAGATAAGGTTTCTATACATCTTGCCTTTACTTTGAACGAGGCAGTTAGTTTGGTAAACCGAGCGGAGAAGCAACTGAAGAGGCCTAGAGCACCAACCTAGGAGCGAAATCTGAGTGATTCAATGAGACCAACACAAGGTTGAGGAAAACAACCTCTAGTCCCAACGGTCACACCAAGTCATCCAGTGAAGTTCTTTTTCTAGATCAATTGAAGGATGGGAGCAAGTACACTCTAGCACGGATAGTACTCGGCCTAACAAAGAAGATTAGCAAATATTTAACTTTGCTGCTGTGCCAAATTCAAGCCCTTCTCTAAGTCATCTTGGAATACTAGTCAACAAGTCCAACATGGTAATCAGCTTTATTACTTGAAGCATGTTGATATATCTAGGAACAAGGAAAACCAGATCATGGGAAAAACATAGAATCGATATCAAATCAGTAATGGTTATGAGATGCTGCAGACTTGCTACAAAAAAGACAACTCTTATGACAACTATGGCGCCAAAGGATCAAGTGGACAAGAGCAAGAACACATAGGGACGCTCAAATTCATTGATAATGTTTCTATTAAAATTGCTTGCCCATGGTGAATTCTATCAATATTAAAAACAATGAAAACTCAGATCAAAAGAGCAGATCTATTTATTTATTCCATTTAGGTTTTCCCTTTCTACTTACCTTCTATTTTCACCACACTTCCGGGCTCCTGATGATTCTTGTACCTCTTGTTCTTTTGCTTGAGACGAGCAATGTTGTGTGCCATGTTGATCTCATCATTGTCCCATGTTTTCTTGCAATGTGTGCATCTCCATAAATCTTTCTTGGATTTTGTACTGATGTTGATTGAATTAAACGGAAGAACCAAAGCTACACCAGAATGATCCTTCGGTGATAATACATGATACCTCCACCAGTAATTTCTCATTGCTGAAAATTTCCTATAGTGATATCCTTTGATGTCACATACATATCCTAGCATCTACATCTTAATTGAATTCTATGTCCATGTATAGTCTCAAGAGGCAAGAGGTGGAGGCGAAGTGTTTACACCTCCCCAGAGCTATGATATATTTTGCTATGATCAAATTACGGCTAGGGATGAACGGGATGGGGTTAATAGCTCAACCGACGCATGCACTAATAGTTTCATTTCTCCATCCTTTTGATACTTTCCTATCTATTCAATATTATTTGCTAGTCTCAACACATGCACTCAAATAGAGCTTTTTTTTTTTTTTTTTTTTTTTTTTTTTGTCTTTGTGTGTTGAATAGATATCACACTACAACTTAGTTTGCCATGTTATTGTGTGTTTGTGTAGGCACTCTTTCCTAATTTGACTATGTTCATCTCTCTTTTCTCTAATGTGATGGCTAAGTTGAGCATAGTCATTGAGGCCCTAAGAGAAGTTGACCCCTAGAGATCACTTAGACTCCTTAACCAACTAGGGATCGCTTAGATGCTGCTTTGGATTACGTGAGTCTCTTCTTTTCCCTCATGTATTTTTGATAACTAGGCTAGTGCTTACTATATAAGTCTAAAATCCTATATCTAAGTTCCATGTTGGCAGAGGCGGAGATAGAAATTTCTCCTAATAGGGGCGAAATTAGAATAATAAAATAAATTTTTATTCTCATTATATATTTCTTTGTATTATATATAAAATTATGGTGAACACAATTTAAAATAAGAATAATAACACAATATGTAGATATGAATTACAAAAGGTATATATATTAGACATATAAAATATGTCATAATTAATATATTAATAAGTTGTCTTGTAGGCAATAGTACAAATCTGAATTGAAGTTTTCCGAAATTAGGTAGTTGGAATCTGCATTTTTTTTTCTTGAAAAATGCATCAATTCTTTTTGGCTTGCTCGTGTTGTAATCTAAGATTTTTCGGAAACAAGAAAATTTATTTATCTATTAGTTTTAAGTGTTTTAACACTAAAAAAAAATTCACGACTTATAACACATATTCCAGTGTATAATTAAATTATTATAATATTATGATCACTATTAATCTAACCAATCTTTAAAAAATATCTTAATAAAATGACCAAATAATAATAAATAACGTACCTAAAAGTAGCAAAAATTTACTTAAACTTGTTGACACTAGCAAAATCTCAAAGTATGAAGAAAACATTCTCAAAAGATGCCAATGTTGTTCTTATCTAAATAAGAAAACAATTATAATAAAAAATAATGGTTAGTAAATTTATTTCTAATCACATAATGTAAAATAAATAATCCAAAAAATTGTTAGCATAAAAAACTTATAAATTCATGATACACCACAAGTGGACAACACTAAGATTATTCAAATAGTCAATACATTTTCACATCTACTGATCTACAAAACACAAACACAACTACGCATTAAAAAAAAAAAAAGTTGCACACATGTAATCAAACATAAAATAATTTTTTATTAAACAAAATCGCACATATTTGTAAATTGTAATTTATGTATGGAAAAAAAAATATGTTTGATGATTGATGACACATATGAGTGGTGATCGTATAGCTAGTGTTAAACAAAAAAAAAAAAAGAGTGAAAATGACAAATAAAAAGATGAGTCTATGTATCTAGACTCTAGGCTTTATGATGAGTCTATGACAAAAGACAAATAATTTTTTTTAATAAGGGAGTTGGGCTAGATAAAGGCATTGACACAACAGACATCATCGCTGAAGTTCTAATTTCTAAATATTGATGTTGTATAGCGACTAAAAATTTGAACTTTCGGTCATATGTGAACTCTCTTTTGCTCCATCTCCATCTCCTTCTCCATAAACCAAGGCTCCATTTCCAGAAGGCTTATAGAACTACAAAATAGAAGGCTTACTTTTTACTCATCTCCATTACTTCTTGAGCGATTTTCTTCAACTTTTAGCCCAACGGTAGCAGGAAAGGCTTATAGAAAGAAGATTTTGAAAATGTTTGTTTCATAAAAATCATAACTTTCATTATTTGCTTCGTAGCTTCAGATGAATCAGATTGTGTTACCGCCACATAAAGACTAAAGAGATAAGAATATTATACGTTTGTAACTAAGTAAAAAAGTTTGGTTTGGTAACTTGTGTTGATTTTGTGAGAGGTCAGCCCAAATTTGAGGGCAACTTAATTTTTTAAAGGGTTAGGCTGGTTGATTGGGCTTAAATTTGTAGGGGCGAGAGTGGCCATGGACTTTAAATAGACATATAATTTTTTTTAAAAAAAAAATAAGTTGCAAGGGCGGGCGCCCTTGCTCGCCCTCCCTTAAATCCGCCCTTGCATGTTGGATAGCCTCCTCGTCCCACTCTCAATGTGTCTCTTCCTCAAGAGAACTAGTAGAGTGAAATTCAAGCAAATGACCAGTAAGATTTTGATTCAATCCTATTAAAAGACCCACTAGGTTTGGTAGTTGAAAAATTCTGGTTGGAAATTCCCCATGCAATGGACAATTTTTCATATCTAGAGTTGTCAAAGAAGATAAATTTGCCAAACTTTTCGGTACAGCGAACGAGATATTGACGTCAGAGAGTAAAAGTTCTTTGAGGCTTGTGAAGTTTTAGACTAAACTTTTCATGTCACTTTTAATAGATAAATTATAAGTACGAGATAGATCGAGGGAAGGCAACTTGGAGAGGTGTGAAAGCTTTGAGGAAATTTGTGTAAAAGCTCTAAATTATTATCAAATGTTTCCTCTTATGTTAAAATGGTATCATAAACACTCAAGAATACCGTACCGAAGGCAGTGGTTCATTGTCAAGTGAGGGAGGCCAAGCGGTCTTTACTTGATCATTTTTATACACAAGTGAGCAAAAAATAGGTATCGAGCAATATTTGCCAACCCCCACCCGCAAACACTCTCTCCCCAAATTAGGTTTTAATTTCAATCCCTTTTGCAAACAGAATATTGAGAGTTTATAATGGGAAAGAACACTAAATTAGTCACTGTGGCTTGGAGTTTTGACAAATAGTTCTATGGGGTTTCAAAAAGTAACTAAACACAAACAAACAAATAAACTGAATGATTTTGTTGTTTATCGTGTAGGGCAAGCAACTTGCAAAACTATTGGATGAAAATCCAGCATTGATGGAAAGGAGACAACAATGCGCAAAGAGGCTTGAGTTATACAAGTCTGCAAGGGATGAGAATAATTCAGTCTCATGATCCCGATGAGGTGAATCTTTAAGTTAGGAAAATCTTTGTATAAATGCTAAAATAGCACCGAAGGGCATGCTATAAGAAATATCAGACTCTTAGTTTTCTCTACTGCCATTGTTTTAAAATATAGATTTGATTTTTTGTATTGAAATGCTTAGGTTTAGTGGTATTATGAGAGTCAAAAAGCAACTAGGAATCTCACATTTACAACAGATAATATTTATTTTCCATTTAGGTTTTCCACCACTCTCCTCTCTACTTCTTACCTTCTATTTTCTTCACATTTTCAAGCTCCTGGTTCTTGTACCTCTTCTTGAGACATTCATCATGGTGTGCAGTAAATGCTTGAAAGTTGATTTCATCTTTGTGCCATGTTTTCTCGCAGAGTGTGCATCTCCATGGAGCTTTTTTGGATTTTGTATGTGTTTAGAAACCCTTAAATTTTATTGGTAACCTGTTACATAGCCTTTGAACAATTCAAAGTGCTATTTTGTGTGATTAACAAACAGTAAACTAAATGGTGCATTTTGTGTTCTGTTTTAGTGGCATTTTGTGAATTGAACTTAGAGCCGTTGGAATTGGTGTACACACAACCTAAGGTGAGTATTCTACTCATTGAGGAACCCTAAGAACTTAGATTTACATTTTGATGATATTTTATTGTATTTATGATTATGAAAAAAATGGTTGATAAAAATATATAGGTGATTGTGTTGTGAGATATTGGTTGGAGAATTTGTGATGATAAGTTGATGTTGATGTTATTTGGTTGTATATATAATTATGGAAATTTGTTGATAAAATATATATGATTGTGTTGTGAGATATTGGTTGGAGAATTTGTGATGATAAGTTGATGTTGATGATATTTGATTGTATTTATGATTATGAAAAAATGGTTGATAAAAATATATATGTGATTGTGTTGTGAGATATTGGTTGGAGAATTGTGATGATGAGTTGATGTTGATGATATGTGGTTGTATTTTTATGATTATGAAAATTATTGATAAAAATATATGTGATTGAGTTGTGAAATGTTTGATTGAGAAGTGTGATGATAAATTATATTGATATGCTTGTAATTGCTTGGGGTTGAAAAACATGATGTTGGATTAATGATTTGAGTAGCATGAGATTTTGTTGTAAATGTGGTATTTGTTGAAATAAAGATATTTGGGATTGCATGTGTGATAATATGTATATAGTGTGGATACTTTAGTATTATGAGAACTCAGTAGTTGAAAGATGGTAAGTCCAATGTTGTAACATCTGGAACAGTGGAAAAACTAGATCATGTATAATGAGAGTCAAAAAGCAACGAGGAATCTCACATTTACAGCAGATAATATTTATTTTCCATTTCGGTTTTCCACCGCTCTCCTCTCTACTTCTTACCTTTTATTTTCTTCACATTTTCGGGCTCCTGATTCTGGTACCTCTTGTTCCTCTTCTTGAGACATTTATCGTGGTGTGCAGTAAATGCTTGAAAGTTGATTTCATCTTTGTGCCATGTTTTCTCTCAAAATGTGCATCCCTGTGGAGCTCTTTTGGATTTCGTGCTGATGTTAATTGAATTAAACCAGTTAATTGAAATTCTTGCATTGCATTTCACAAAGAAACAATTATAGCCCGAAGAGTTTCTAAACTCGTATTGTAGAACCATTTGGGGATTAGGCCATGAAGATTGTTGCCTGTCAGCTCAAGCTAACTCAATTTGTTTTAGTTATGTATGAAATCTAGGAACTTCTGTAATTTACAATTACCCAATGCTAAAGTGTGAAACTGTGCAAGAGTGCTATTTGAATTGGCCTTTGTTAGCATTGTCAAATTGTTGGATGATAGCATAAGCACACTTAAACTTTTGATCTTAAGAAACATGTCAAACTCCAACATCCCACTCAATTTATTGGATGAAAGGTTCAGATGAGTCAGTTGAGTCTAGAAAGAAGAAGAGATGTGGCATATAAGAGTGTTCTTTGATAGATCCAGATAAGTGAGCTGGGTGAGATTACTGAGTGAAGGTGGGATAGATCCAGAGAAATAACAATCCTAAACATCTAAAACATGTAAAGAACTTTAGTTTCCAATTGAAGTCAGTAGTTTACCAGAAAAAGTTGTGTCATCGTGTGTCAAAACCTCAAGAGAACTAGTAGAGTGAAATTCAGGCATATGACCAGTGAGATTCTGATTCCATCCTATTAAAAGACCCTCTAGGTTTGGTAGTTGAGAAATTCTGGTTGGAAATTCCCCATGCAATTGACAATTTTCCATATCTAGAGTTGTCAAAGAAGATTAATTTCCCAAACTTTCCGGTACAGCGGATGAGATATTGACGTTAGAGAGTAAAAGTTCTTCGAGGCTTGTAAATTTTTGGACTAAACTTTTCAGGTGACTTTTAATAGATAAATTATAAGTACGAGACAGATCGAGGGAATACAACTTGGAGAGGTGTGAAAGCTCTGAGCGAATTTGTGTGAAAGCTCTAAGTTATTATCTAATGTTTCCTCTTATGTTAAAATGGTATCATAAACACTCTAGAATACCGTACCGAAGGCAGTGGTTCATTGTCAAGTGAGGGAGGCCAAACGGTCTTTGCTTGATCATTTTTATACACAAGTGAGCAAAAAAGAGGCATCAAGCAATATTTGCCAATCCCCACCCCCAACCACTCTCTCCCCAAATTAGGTTTTAATTTCAATCCCTTTTGCAGACAAAATATTGAGATTTTATAATGGGAAAAAAATGCTAAATTAGTCACAACGGTTTGGAGTTTTGACAAATAGTTCCATGGGGTTTCAAAAAGTGACTAAACACAAACAAATAAACTGAATGATTTTGTTGTTTATCGTGTAGGGCAAGCAACTCGTAAAACTGTTTGATGAAAATCCAGCATTGATGGAAAGGAGACAGCAATGCGCAAAGAGGCTTGAGTTATACAAGTTTGCAAGGGATGAGATTGATTCAGTCTCATGGTCCAGATGAAGTGGATCTTTAAGTTAGGAAAATCTTTGTATAAAAGCTAAAATAGCAGCGAGGGACATGCTATAAGAAAAATCAGACTCTTAGTTTTATCTACTGCCTTTGTTTTAAAATATAGATGTATTTTTTGTATTGAAATGCTTGGGTTTAGTGGTATCATGAGAGTCAAAAAGTAACTAGGAATCTCACATTTACAGTAGATAATATTTATTTTCCATTTAGGTTTTCCACCGCTCTCCTCTCTACTTCTTACCTTCTATTTTCTTTTCGACCTCCTGGTTCTTGTACCTCTTGTTCCTCTTCTTGAGACATTCATCATGATGTGCAGTAAATGCTTGAAAGATGATTTCATCTTTATGCCATGTTTTCTCGCAGAGTGTGCATTTCCATGGAGCTCTTTTGGATTTCATACTGATGTTAATTGAATTTAACCGGTTAATTGAAATTCTTGCATTGCATTTTACAAAGAAATTCGGGGTTCGCTCCATACCTACAGTTGGAGCTGGAGCTGGAGCTTGAGCTTGAGGGTTTCTCCGATGAAAACTTCTTGGGCACGATTAGTGAAGCTTCGATGGATTATTGGATGTGTTGTTACTTATATGTGATTTGTTTTTAATTAAATTTATAATGAATACCTATTTGGCACGGCTTCAAAAAAAACATTATCTTTATTTTTATTATATATATATATATATATATATATATATATATATATATATATATACTTTAGAGTATTATAAAAGTGTGAAAGGGTTCCGCATAGTGGTTTTTTCTTTGAACGTGTGCACATTATTATTATTATTATTATTTTATAAGTAATTTCAATTCATTTCATTAAAAGCGTAGATGGGCACAACCCTAATACACCGAAAGTATACAAGAGTGCCCCTAAAAGGATGGAACAAAGAATAAATTTAAAAAGTATGCATAAGTAAAAACATTCAAGAAATGATGGGATGCTATCCAAATATCTAATGTATTGAGCAAACGCTTCCATATCTCCACCATTGATGTCTCTATATCTTCAAAGAGCCGCGCATTTTGCTCCCTCCAAATACATCACATTAAACACAGGAACTAACTGCCAAGCTTCTTTAGCAGGATGATACCCAGCCGACGAGCTCCAAATAGTCAACAACTCCAGCACCGTTCGCGGCATAAGCCACTCGACCCCAAATAAAGTAACAAGTAAGTCCAAAAATCGCGGGTGACTTCACAGTGAAGCAACAAATGATCAATAGACTCCCCACTCTTTTTACACATACAACACCACTCAATCACTACGACATTCCTCTTACGCAATTTTCATGCGTAAAAAAAAAACAGATCTGCTTGCTGTTTCTAGAGAGAGAAGCTCTCCTTTCCTAAGAGAGAAAGTTTTTTTCCTGGTTTGTTTTTCGCCTTCCCTCCCCCGGTGGTGGTGCCTCCTAGCCTTTCTAGGGCTATAGAGTATTTTTTGTCCCTCCATGGTGTGTACCAGTGGAGGTAGTTTCTACCAGCTATTAGGGTTGTGGAGATTTTGTTCCACTCGGTAGATTCGGGGGTGGCTGTCCTTTTCCGAGTCTTTACAGAGCTTTGGAGTTTTGTGTTGGTTTTTCTTCTTCTCGTTCTCTGACAGAAGGTTCATCTTGAGACATCCGGTGGAGAGACGTTATCGTTCGTGTAGCCGGTGGAGCGTTTTGGCCGGACTTCATCAGTTCCTCTATTTTTTGACGCTAGATCTGCTCTTTTCAATCGGCTTCTGAGAGACACGGGCCACTTAGATGGGTCCACCGGTGTCTTCTGGTCTTGCCGTCGTTTGCATCGGCCGTGTAGGTTACCGGTGACAGGCGCGTAGCCGTCACGCACCAGAGATGTTTTCTCTTTGAGTAGTGCGTGACGGTCACACTCTGCCTCTTTTTGCCGTGCAAAGGTAGCGCCCGGAGACAGGGAGGCCAATTTGTTGTTTGGTAACTCCGGGGGTGGCGCGTATCGTACACACGCCGGACTCAGGCGATGACAGTGCCCCTATTGTCGACTTGGGTTGATTTTTCTGTTAGATGTGTTTATGTATTCATTTGTTTCTATGTACAGTTTGCCTATGTATGGCTTAAATTTTATTGGAATTTTTCATTGTAAGGGGGGCTTAATTGTAATTCTAGTAAGATTTAGGATTCTGTTTAGGCAGCTGTTTTTTAAGTCAAATCCTTCTAGCTTAAGAGTGTGGGGGGTCTGTCCCTTATTTCTCAAGATGTAAGCCTTCGGGCTAAAAATCAATGATAGCACATGCTATTTGTTCCAAAAAATAAAAAAATAAAAAAATTGTCATGCATCAAAATTTTATCTAAAACTGTTGACCATACAAAGAAAGCCACCCTTGTCAGA
Organism: Alnus glutinosa; assembly: GCF_958979055.1. Taxonomy (NCBI): domain Eukaryota; kingdom Viridiplantae; phylum Streptophyta; class Magnoliopsida; order Fagales; family Betulaceae; genus Alnus; species Alnus glutinosa. The sequence continues at coordinate 10,942,677 of NC_084895.1, forward strand.
GCTTTAACTCGCCAGTTACTCTTCCACAGAAATGATGGGCCATCTTTCATAATAAGCACTTCATAATAGAACCTCACTTCAAATAAACCCCTTTTAAAGGGGTTTCAAACTAACCTGTCACCCTCTCCATGTCGAGCCAAAATGGAGTAAAGCCGCTCGATGGTGCAGTTTTACGATTTTGCCCTTATCTTTTCTTCATTAGACCTAAATCATTCAGAGTATTTTTGTCTTTTGTGTTGTGAATTTACGGGTTTGCCCTTCTTCTTTCTTCATTTGAGTTAAATCAGATAGGGTTATTTTTGTCTTTCAACAGTGATTTTTATTTGATATTGCGGATTTACGATTTTTGCCCTTCATCTTTCTTCATTAGAGTTAAATTAGGCAGGGTTATCTTTGCCTTTCAACATTTCTTTATATTGTTAAAACCACTATTTTAACCTTGATTACCCTTGTTTGTTTTCACATGAATCAGATATGTTTTTGGTTTTTTAGACATTTCTCCCTCTTTCTTTCTTCCCTTCTAACAACTTCTTCTTTCTTCTTCGATCTGTCACAATGTTTTCCTTCTCTGACACGAACCATACCGAAAAACCATAAATCGCGCATTTTGCTTCCCATTTGTGTATTCATCGTTTGGCCTTTTACTGTTTTGCTCACGAATGCATCAAGATTTTCGTGGTTCCGCTGCTTAGAGCATTCCCAGCAGCTTACCAACCATCTTCCTTAAATATAGGAAACAAAACTATTTTTTACTTCCCTATCAAAAAATACCCTACATCAACTTCTTTTCATTTTTCCCTATATTATTAAATTTTTTTTTTTTTTACTTTTACTTTAATTAAAAGCAGAAAAAAGAAGATAAAGTAGGAGAGAGATTATACATTTTGTGAATAAAAAATTGAATGGTAAGTAAATAGTGCTTCCCAATGCATTGGGAAGCACTATTCACTTCCTAGGAGAACGAAAAATTTTAGGGAAGCTGCTGTAGAAGGGTTTTTGTAACTTTCTTGAAAATTTTCTTAAAACTTACGAAACAGACCACTTTAGGGAAGTTCTGTGAATGCTCTTAGAGCACTAGCAACATATTCCTAACCATTTTCCCTATATTTAGATAACAAAACTACTTTTTACTTCCCTATAAAAAAACACCCCACAATAAATTCCCTTACTTTTCCCTGTATCAATTAAATATTATTTTTTTACCCTTACTTTATTCTTTTTATCTCTTTCCTACTTTTTCTCTCTTCCATATATCAATTAAATGTACATTTTTTATATTAAAATAATACATAGGGAGGAATAGTAGACATGTATACATAGAGAATTACTATTCAATTCCAACCCCTTCATCTAAATATAGGGTATCTGCTGTGGAAGGTTTTTTGATGTTTTTCATGAAATTTTCCCTAAATATAGGGAAGGGAACCAATATAGGGTAACTGAAACTAGTGCTCTTAGAAAGGGAAGGATTCAAGATAGGATTTGCCTCAACTCAGCCAAGAATCATCTTCAACTGACTTACTACGGTGTGACTTGATCCTTTCAAAGGGATGTAGGCAGACCCGTTCTTTTATTTTCCATTCTTCGTTTCTACTTCTTTGTTATGTTATTTCTTTAATTTTTAACCAACTTGTGCGTTGCTTTGGATTTTTTTCTTTGTTAGTTGAAGTCAAATATGTGGTTGATTCTTGCATTCTCTTCTTGGTTGGTTGATTCTCACATCACTCTTCCAACCTGACGGTTCTTTCGTGTGTTTTCGAGCTGTTTCATGGGGTACACTTCCTATTTTCATGATTTTCACGAGAAAATGCTGGAAAATAATGTGGGTTATTTTTATTATCTCCAATATTTTCGTTTTACATGTTGTAAATCTTGGGACGAGGATTTTGGAGTTTCTATTTCTGGAACATTTCCGAATTTTTCATGGAAAATTTTTTGTTGACATATGGGAAATTCTTGATCTGAGTCTTTCAAAATTTTAATTGTTATGGATTTTTGTTAGCCATAAAAACTTCTATATGAGAACAGAATACCTGAGATGATGTGGTTTCCTTCATTAGTCATGGGGGTGCCTTCCAGCTTGTTAGATAGTGTTTTGGATTGTTTGTTTTCTTGAATATCTTCTACTGTTTGCAGGGATTCTTATGTTTGTTTATGGAAAGTTTTGCTCTGGGTTTTGGAGTTTTAATGATAGTTCGAGAATTTTAAAAAGAATTTACATTGGTTTGAGATATGAAAATGGTCTTCTTGTTGGTGTTTTGTGTGTAAGAAGTTATATTGGGAGGTTTGGTTTTAACTTAATGAAGGATGGGCAGGATTTCTAGGGTGTGTTCACCTATAGTTATATGAGGAGTTGTTACCTTTTTAGCTAGATACTTGAGGAAACTTTAGAGTGCTGATTTTCTTATTTGTAAGTAAAACACGGGTTCTATGGGTTTCAAACCCCACGCCTTCCCTCCGCCCTATTCATATAGGGGGAGGATGTGCCATTTGATCTAAAGCTTATTGGCTTAAGAGGTCTTATTTAGTGCAACTATTTTCATTTGTTTTGTTTGTCTGCATTTTGCACTTGACGTGCACAACCACCTGAGGTGGGATATCTTACCACATATTAAAGTGGCTTTGGGACGGAAAACATTTTCTTTATGTAAAGTAGAGAGGACTTAATTAAGGTAGTGATGATGGTAGTAAAAACAAATGTTATGGGGGCACTGGTGAGGTTGGTCGTATGGTGGCATTTAATGTGGTGAAATCAGAGTATGACAATGGTGGCAGTATTGGTAAGAGTGAATTTGGCTCCAGCTTTCAATGTATTTGAGCCCTTTTTCGTTATAGTATGTTTTTCCAACTTGTTTTCTCTTTTGTGTTGTGTCTTTTGGGTTGGCGACATCCTTGGGAGGGTCATGGGCATGATGATCATTCCTATGGCCATGGCCATGGCCATGAACATTAGGTATCTTTTATCTTTCTTTGCTTGTTAATATTGGATAATTAGTTATTGTGAAATGCTTTGTTTAAGGTTCAATCAAATGAGTTGATTGAATTTTTGCTACTTGTTTAGAAAATAGTAGAGGAACTCTTATTGCTTTCATTTGGTTCTTGCTGCAGGTGGCGTGGAGGTGCTTCCAGACTTTGGTCTTCACATGCAGCCAATTTGGAAAGAATTTAGTGCATGTACAGCTTGGAGAAAATGTGTAAGGCTGCTACTCCTTCCTTGTTTGGGTGCTGCCAAATTTGCATGGGACAAAAAGAATTAATGCTCCAGATTTGCGCACATGGCCCACATGAAATCAGCGCTCCAGGTATGGAAATAATCCTCCAAATTGGTGCCGCAAATCCTGAAGTTGAATATGTGTCGGTGCCTTGCAAATTTGGAGAGAAATCGCATTCTGAAAATATAATTCCGTTTTTTTTTTTGCAATTTCACGTAAAAGTCATCATTTTCTCTCAATCACCTACAAAACACCAAGACACCAAAACTAACAAAAAAATATTAGAAAATAACAAAGCTAAAGGATTAACAAATGTAAATTAAGGGGTCAAATTATACACTATTTTGCACTCATCAAATACCCCCAAACTTACATTTTGCTAGTCCCTTAGCAAAACAAAATTTAAAGCATGAAATATAAGTCCTCTTTCGTGGGAGACACGATTGCATTTAGCATATGCAACAAGCCTTTTAAACCCCTAGGACTCCCTAGTGGACGAGTGAAGTCTCGTGAGGGTTTGCCAGAAATGATATCCACAAACATTCAAACACTATGTTGTCAACAAGAAAGAGTTTTACCCAAACCATGATTCATACGTCATTGGCATGCTTAAAAAGACAAACCCCATCATAAACATCAACAGGGGATCCAATCATCAAATCACTCATAAATGGACAGTTAAGACATCACATTTTCTCTAAAGTGTAGAGTGAAATCAACATGCAATTATGAGGTTTCATTTTAATCTCAGGATAAGTACCTCAAAAATCATTGGAATCCCTATCAAATGAAACAACCAAGGCAAGATATGCAAATTATTTTATTTTATTTTACTTATCAATTTTTTTTTTTTTTTTTTTTTGTAGGCTTTGCAATGTTCGGCTCCCTTAAGCTTTCTAGTTGACCCATGTAACAAGTGTTGGGCCAGTGGCTCCAAACCAAATGGTCTTAGGGCACTAGATGTAGAAACATCCCTAAGGGCTTAATTACTCAAGTCAAAAAGGCTACGAAACCAAACTAGCCATACAATTAACCAAATTGAAATTCTCACCTTTTGACGCGAACACTCAATGCTTAGTGAGGCAAGAGGCCCGGTTACTCAGTGAAAAACTCAAAATGATTATTTTTTTTTTTTTTTTTATTTTTTTTTTTTTTTTATAAATATATATAAATATCTTGCAAACCAAGGTTATTTATCAATAGGTCTTCCAACAATTCTAAAAATACACAATTAAGCAAAAATTCATACCCCACAAATTACATGCTAACGTGCTCGTGATAGTTCAACTCAAGTGAAATCTTACTAGCCCAAAAATAAGTCAAAAGACTCAGATTCCTAAAGACATGATGTGTTCAAAAACTTAAGCAAGCCGATGAAATGTAAACCACAGTTACAGTTTAACTCAAACTTGACAATTTTTTTTTTTTTTTTTTAAGAACAAAAAGACAGCTAAAAATAATCAAACAAACATAGAAAAATTAAACAAACAAACAAATGGACAGAATGTTTTTCCATACCCCCAAACTTGAATTACACATTGTCCGCAATGTGTAGTGTAGAAATACATTACTAGAAATACGGAAACATCGAGGTGTTAAAGGTTAAGGCGTCCCCCAAACTTAAACACCAAAACACCTGTCAACAAAAACTAACAGCAATATTTTCTCACAAGAAACACACATCAAAAGGTTAATTGCTGTTAGAAATAAAAGTAAAATGAAAAGAAATAAAAATGAAAGAAATCAATTGTACAAAAAGGTAAAAGAAAATTTACAGCGCCTTCCCCGATCATGTGGATGTCCAACCAATCCCTTCCACCCTTTCTTCTTTAAGAATTGATGTCCCTCGGGAGGAATGTTTCGCCATCTTATGTAGCCAACTTGCTTGCTTCGAAGGATCTTCTTAGGACGATGGTTCCTAGATTTGCGCGGTTGTGTGCATAGATCCTTGACAGTTTTGGCATAAGATGGCTCTTTGAGACATTTAAGAATTGAAGCTTGGAGTTCATGAAATGTCTCAAGAGGGATTGTGATGAAGGATTGAGCTTCAGTACTCATTTCCTTATTATTGGATGTATTTGGATTTGGCGGGGGCGCTGCTTGCTCCAGGTGCTCCTCTTTTTCTTCCTCTTTATTGCCATCCACAATTTCCTCACTCTCAAATGTTGCGGTGGCTTGGACATGCTCATGATGAAGATTGCTAGAATCATCTTCATCAATCATGTAGTGCCCTTCAGCCATCACTTGACCCTGAAGCTCTTCTTCCTCCAGTCTGTTAAACTCAGCAACCAGATGATTAAGTTGTCCTTCCAACCTTTGAATTGCTAAAGTATTGGCCATAATGGCATCTTTGATCTCCCGAATGGCTGAGCTATCAACCATGGTGACATTCTTAAGCTCTTGCATGGTTTGGCTAGTGTTCTCCATAAATTCCTTCAGCGTATCCTCCAATGACAACTCTGGTTGTAAACCTTGAATGGTGGGTTGGCCAGTTATCTCCATAAATTCCTTCAGTGTATCTTCTAATGATTTTTGAGGAAGGAGATCATATGATGAATGATTGAGGACTTGGTTTCCGAACTGCAGATATTCAGGATGATGCAGTTCCTGAAATTGGGGAGCATAATTTCCCGTGGCTTGAGCTTGCCATGAGAAATTAGAATGGTTGCTCCAGTCCGGGTTGTAAAAATTGAAATTTGAATTGAACCCTGGGCTAGAGAAATTTCTGTTCATTTGCTCATATGAAAAATTATAGAATTGTCCCCAAGAGGGACAATTATTGGCACAATGATGAGGATCAGAGCAAAGTGAACATGGTTCATATGGGTGATAATTCATGTTTTACAATCACTTCCTACCAAAAATATGAACCCCTTTTTTTTTCTCTTTTTTTTTTTTATTTTTTTTAAAGAAATTGCAAGTGGGGCAGACAGAATTCTCTAAGAACCCAGGTTCGTTCCCAGGAAAGTGAGGGGGGTCACACCGGACACACTTAAATCCCAAGACTTTCCTAGCCAGAACTTGCCTCAACACTTAGATAGCGCCGTAAGACCACACTAGCAAAATACACTCTTTTTTTTTTTTTTTTTTTTGAAGATTAAAAGAAAAAAAAAAAAATAGCACAAACAATCACCTACAAAAAGTTATCCTTTATTTCTAACAGCACAAACATCAAAAGGTTAATTGCTCAAGACCTTCGATTCTTCGGTGGGAAGCAGGAGATACCGACATATAAAGTGGCTAACATCAGCAGAGAATCAATGATTAAAATGCATGTGAAACCAGAGGTTGTCATATCAGAAATTCAAAAGTTAATTATGGGTATTTATTTTCTTTTGAGTGCCACATTGATTTTATGGCGTATAAACTCTTTAATTTTTTTTCCCCCCTTACAGACATCTTCAATTCGTCCCTGTGTTGTTTGTGCTGTTTCGAGGGGTATAACATTTGATGAAGGAAGTTATAATAGCTTTATTGATCTCCAAGATAAGCTCCATCAGAACATTTGTCGGTATTGAATTCTGACTCACTGCTTCATTCATCATTTGCTGCTACTGCAAAATTGTGCCTTATAGCAATATGGGGTCTGGACTTCATAGAAGGATGTATTTTTCCAAGCCAAGGAGTGAGCCGGGGTGAACCGGATGAAAACCGCCGGGTCAACCCGATTCTTCGGGTCATACCATCCCGGCTCACGGGTTCTCGTATGGTTTCATTGGGTTTCGTCCAGTTCACCTCGATTCCAGCCTTATTCAATTCGGTTCACCCGGTTTTAGGCAATTCCGGTCCCGGTTCAGTCATTTTACATGCCAGTTCAAACCAATTTAGGCCTCCTAAGACCCGGAGTGGGTTTCAGCTCAGTTTCAGAGCTTCTAAGGCTGGTTCAGTTGTTTTTTTCTATCCAGTTCAGTGTGTTTCAAGTCGATTCAGGCCCAGTTTGGAACACATTGATCGGATAGAAAACAACTGAACTGGTAGTGAACCGGCCTTGAAAGCTCTGGAACTGAACTGAAACCCACTGAACTGGGTCTTTGGAGGCGCGTGTAAGCGCGTGCTGCTATAAGCCAGAGCAGCAGAACTTTCTAGATGAATGAGTAGTTAGATAGAAATCCTAAACTATATAAAGTAGGGAATAAACCCTAATAAAAAAGACAATAACATAAAGAATAATATAACATTCTTAACAAGCTCAAAGAGAACACGGAAGAGGAAATGCCAGTCTTGCCCGTCTGTATTCTGTAAAATTAACTGTGTAGCGTTTACTTTGCAGAAAAGCTGAACTTTGGACCTGATCTAAGTCAAAGTGTGCGTGCATAATACTTTTTTTTTTCACCATAATTGGTAATACGTTATAATGTAATTTTATGTAAGCTCTTTAAACTTAATTAAATTTAATGCTAAGTAAATTGTGGCTAGTTTGGCTGTACGATTTTTTGAAAAATTATGAATACTAGCTGAAAGAATTTGTTTTTTTAAAATTGTGTTTTGATGATTTAGAAAACTTGAGACAAAATTAAAAAAAATTGAATAAAATCTGAGTATAATTTGATATTTGGAAAACAGTATTTAAAAAATATTTGAAAAATCTAATTACCCAAACGTGCCATTGGAGTATATTCTATGGATTCTCGTCAATTAGTTGCTTGTTTCGTTGTTCGTGTGTATTCTTTCCGGTCTTTTACCCTATCTAAAATCATACTTTTTTTATTTTTTTTTATTTTTTTATTAAACGATGGGATAATGCATAGCCCTTCATATATTAGCTTGAACTTTCAAATTCTAAGAACTATAATTGTACCTCCCATTTGAAAAATAGAAGAGGGTTGAATTTATTGAAGTTATATGATTGTTGGTACAGTTTCCGGTATGGTGACGTGTCGCCTGGTGATTCGCTGCTGGGTTTTACTACTTCAATCATGCAAAAAGAACAAACAACTCGTCGGGGATGCCGACTATGCCCACTCCGATGCCTAAGTCAGTTCAAATCAATTTTCTGAAGAGTATTTTTAATCTCAATCTCAAGAGCTCAGAGAATTCGTAATTTCATACCTGGTGTGACGGTCTTATTTATAGGCCAGACTTGTGGTCTCACCAGACTTCTTGACGCCTAGTTGGATTAGGAGTTTGAGTCCTAGCTTGGTTGAACTTTAACCATATCTTCAGGGAATTCGAATGGAATCGTAGAGTCCGAAGTTGATTGCGTTTGTACCTCTTTAAACTTGATTCCGTATCAATAATTATCTTATCCCATTAATTATGGAATTGTGGTTTATCCCTGATCTTCTGGGATTCTATCTTCATCGCATTCTAAGATAGCTGCGGCACACTTCAGCCAACCTCCGAGGTGATGATACCCGAGATATGTTCGCTCCGACTTGGAGATCTCGGGTATCGCCGCACCATAACAGGGTTGTGTAAGGCCGAGATGTTGTTACTCCGACTTGATAATACACCGAGGCGTTATTACCCCGAGGCGCTATTACCCCTGAGGCGTGATTACCTCGAGGCGTTTATTACTCCGAGACTCAAATATCCGAGATATGTTCGCTCCGATCAGACTAGGAGATCTCGGAATATTTTATATACCGTAACCTGGAGTGTTAAGACCGAGACGTCGTTATACCTTCGAGATGTCTTTATACCTAGACGATCTTTTCTTTGCTGGTCGGGACAAATGTCCATGACGTAACTCCGAGATGTTTCTGAATCAACGTGTCTCTAGGGTTGATTTTATCCCTAACAGTTACCCCCCTAATTCTCTGATTTTAGAAATAAATGGAAATAAGAGAATTACTTTCCGTCTGCCAACCTGTACCTGCTACTGTGAAGGGCGGGTCTTTTCAACAGTTCAAACATTTAAACCTTATCGCTTCTTTTTCCAATGACGACATCAGCTCTGTACCGCCGCCCTTTGTCATCATGAAACGGTACTGTCGAGGTAGCGCATTTAATTCTGGAATACGGAACGCGCGCCTTTTGAACTTCAGAGATTTTGAAATGATGGCGCCTTTTGATATTTTGGACACGTAGGGGAGGGGGTATTTAAAGTTTTGACCATTTTCACTGTTCATTCCTCGTCATTTACCTATTCTCTCTCTCGATCCTCCATTGTTACCTTTTTCTTAAACTCTTTTCTTTCTCTGTATCCTCTGTTTCTACCTTTCTTCTTTCTTCCATGGCTCCTAAGAAAGCTGCTTCGGCTGTTCCTGCTAGGTCTCGGGCTCAAACGAAAAGGTCCGACGGGCTTCGTGGATCTCTCTCCCCTGGAGAGTAGGGTGGAAACCGCCCTTTTTGCGAAGCATGAGGGTGTTCTTCGTCTGAACTGCGAAATTCCTCCAACAGTGAGGATGTTCTATCAAGCGCCTGGAGCTCGGATTATCAACGGCGGCGACAATACCCTGTATGAGAGGATGTTTCTTGCTGGGCTACGGTTACTATTTCCGGAGATTGCTCGGGATTTCGTCCTTTTTCTGATGGTTGCACCCAGTCAGATTATGCCTAATGCCTGGAGGTATTTGTTTGCTTCGTACATCCTTTGGAGGCCCGTGTTGAAGAAGGAGATGAAGATCCTGCAATTTTTCAACATCTATAGACCAAGGCAAACTTCAGAGGGGATGATTGAACTCTGTGTTCGTCACCCGCCTGTCTTCATCAAGCTCAAGAGTGGGCTAACAAACAACAAATTCTGGGAAATGTAATTTTTCAGAGTTTCTGGGGAGTGGGAATGCCCTGAAGGTACTCTTCTGCCCGAAAACCGTAAGATGCCTTGGACCTGGCAATTGCTTCGACCTGACCGAAGCGACCCCCCTTCACTCAGTGTATCCGACCAGGAGGATGTCAAGAAGATAAGTGTGTGGTCCGCCGCTAGGGTCAAGGCTGACAAGTTTGAAGAAGTTGATTTTGACAGCCTTGTCACCGAGGAGAACTTAAGGCAATTTCTCGGATACGACATCCCGAGGGACAAACAGCTAATTACCAAGAGAGGGGCTATTAAGAAGAGGAATGATGCCCCTCCATCTCCGAGGCCTGTTACTAAGAAGAGGCCATTCAAAAGTTCTGAAGATGTCCCTTTGCGGAAGAAACAGACCATTCCTCTAGCTGCCTTGGGTGCAAGGAGAACTCCCCCTTCGATTCCGTCATCTGGAGTGAACGTTGAAGAGGGATCTGCAAGTTTTCGGGGTTTCATTTCAGAAGTTTCTCCTACACCAGAAGCTAGTGCTGCTCCTTCCTTTGTTTTAAGGGATGAGTCTGGCTCCAAGGCATCGTATCAGGGTGAACAGGGTGCAGAAACTTCTTTTGAGGAACCTCCTCTCGGAACTTCGACAGTGATTGCCCCGGAACCAGAGAGATCTGGAGAAGGAGATGAAACTGTTCCTGAGGCCCGAGACATACAAGTCACGCGCAGGGTGAAACATCCGGCCAGAAAGCCGAAGTTCACAGCCCAGGACCGAATTACTGAAAAGATCTTGGAGGCCGAGCGGATGTGGGGCAAGGCGGTTATAAGACCTTCTGATGCCGAGGAGGTGCGTCAAGAGCCTACTGCTTCAGGTGGTGAATCTCTTGAAGAGGGGGATGAGGAAGATGGCACCCCCCGAGATGAGCCTCTTGTTGAGGAGTTTGAAGCCGAAGGTACTCCCCGAACTCCTTCCTCGGAACGTCCAGACACTCCACCACCTCCCGAGGAAATCCGTGAAACAGGGCATGCCACCCCCCAAGCTCCATGTTTTGCACCTGTACAACTTGAAACTCATACTGGAGCACCTGAGGTTGAAAATATCGAAGAGCCTAGAACTTCTCGGGAAGCGGTTGATCAGGATATGCCGGGCGCCGCTTCTGAAGTACAGGGTGCAAGTCAACCCGAAGTAACTCCCCATCTCGGAGTGCCTGAAGAGTCTCAGATCGACTCCGAGAACATCACTCCTGAAGCAGGTGTGCTTCTCGAGTCTTCTACTAGGAGCGGGTCTCGTGTTGAGGCCAGCCCTTACAGACTAAGATCTGATGGGTCCGAAGCGGCTCCAAGTACAGGGGCTGTACCTCCTGTGGGTCCTAGCTCCTCATCTCGGGTCTCAGCTGGTTTTGAAGTTTTGGGCAGAGGCCTTCTGGGTCATCCAATGGAGGCTATAAAGAACCTAATTCCCGAGGGGTATCTGGGAAATGCATGGGTGTTTTCTCCAGAGAAGATTACTCAAGGCATTCTTATCTCTCATTATCAGGTAAGTTTCTGAAACCAGGCCTTTTCATTCTATCCGCATCTTGATTCTGACTCTGCTTACTTTTCTCTTTATAGCTTCTTGTGAAGATGACTGCCCTTTGGCAGAAGTACGAAAATCATCCGGCGCCCCCACTTGCTCCTGCTCCCGAAGTGCAAGCTCGCATCTCGGGCTTGGAGAACGAAGTTGTGGCACTAAAGGCCCTCCTTCAATCTAAGGACGAGGAACTCGCATCTCGGGACTCAACTATATCCGAGATGCATTCTACCAATGCTTGTTTGAAGAAAGAAGTACTGGAGGCCAATGAGCGGTACACACGTTCTGTTGCAAGCCTTTCTACCGAGCTAGATCGTGCAGATCAGTTGTCCCTTCGTTTGTCGGCCGTGCAAAACGAATGCTCCGAAGCGTGCAAGAATGCTATGAATGCCGAAGCCGAAAAGGACAAACTGAAAGATGAGGTTGAAAGACTTGAGGCCGAGAGAAATAAAGTTGTTAAGGCGCAGGATCACTTGGAGAGTCTCTTAATTAGGCTCAGGGCTAGGTATGACACGGATCGGGCAGCTCAAGCGTTATCTGAAGCAGTTGAGCTATGTACCATACCTTCGGGATCAGAGTTGGGCTCGGGGGTGCAATTGGGGTTTCGAAAATTTTCGAACCTTGGTAACGAATCCCCAATATAAATTCGACCCCAAGACGGTTGGGCCGATGCTTGTTGGTTTTCCTGAAGAAGCCATCTTAGAGATGGAAGAGTTCGGTAAGGACTTTATGCCTGATGTTCCGAGTTGGGGTGATGACACGCCAGATCCTCGAGAAGATCCACTTGATGATGCCGCAAGCTAGAAGCTTCTCAAGCAGATGCCTGACTTTTTCTTTTTCTTTCTTTTTTTTTTTTTTTTCTATTTTTTATCAACCTGTAAAGAACTTCAAATATGAAATGAAATCTTTTGGATGAAACTTTTACCTTTTAATTCTCTCTTCTCTGATCATAGCGTTTGGAGGAGCCTTTTACTGTGATATTCTTTTCTGCAGTCTCTTCAAGTCATCTGAGGAATAGACTATCTTGAATGCTCTTTTCCTTTAAATCTTCTAACTTTGTCGTGGTATCTTTTCCATAACCCTTTCGGGTCGTTCGAAGAAAGGATTTGAACCAATTCATCATCTTATCCTTCGGAAACCTCCAACCGAGAGGTTTCAACCCTTTGTATCCTTTCCCTGGCCCTTTCGGGCTGTTCGAGGAAAGGATTCGGGCGGATTCTAATCGGGATATCCATCATCTTATCCTTCGGAAACCTCCAACCGTGAGGTTTCAACCCTTTGTATCCTTTCCCTAGCCCTTTCGGGCTGTTCGAGGAAAGGACTTAGGCGGATTCTTCTTTGGATATCCTTAGCCTTATCCTTCGGAAACCCCCAACTGAGGGGTTTCAACCCTTTGTATCCTTTCCCTGGCCCTTTCGGGCTGTTTGAGGAAAGGATTCGGGCGGATTCTAGTCCTCATCCTTCGGAAACCTCCAACCGGGAGGTTTCAACCCTTTGTATCCTTTCCTTGACCCTTTCGGGTTGTTCGAGGAAAGGATTTGGGCGGATTTCTTTCTCGAACATCCCCACCATAACTCTTTCGAGTCGTTCGAGGTGGGGAGTCAGATGGACGCTGATGTAGCTTGATCATCTTTGGGGAAGTTTGATGAAGAAGTGTTTCCATGCTATCCTGGACTGTTGCTCATAGATTGATCGAATCTAGGAGACTCTCTGTTCTTTCTTGTTCTCGACATTGGACTAACCGAGAAGCTTCGGATATTCTCAGTCTTCCTGTAACCCCTAATCGAGGGATTTCTTTCTATTGCATCCTTTCCATGACCCTCTAGGGTTGTTTGAGGAAAGGATGCAAGTGAATTCTTTTCTAAGTATAACTCAGATTGATTCTCGGATTTCTGCAATTGTCAATATGTACTGGAAGTAGACATTCTTTATTGAATATGAAATTGTTTAGAAAAAGCTGGAAAAAGCAATAAATTACATAAAATATTTCTTCAGGTGCTCGGTATTCCATGATCTCGGGAGTATCTTCCCTGTCTCGGTCATTAAGCAATAAGCTCCCTTCTGATGGCATCCTACTACCTTATAGGGACCTTCCCATTCGGGTCCCATTTTGCCTTCCGCTGGATCTTTCGTCATTAAGCTCACCTTCCTGAGTACCCAATCTCCGAGCTGGAACTTTCTGGGCACCACCTGTTTGTTAAAGTACCGAGCCGTTCGATTCTGATATGCTGCCCATGTGACGTGAGCATCGTCTCTTTTCTCCTGCAAAAGATCCAGGTGTACCTTAGCATTTTCGTCGTTGAGTCCTGGATTGTAGTGAGCTACACGGAAGCTTGGAGATCCTACTTCGACTGGTATCACCGCCTCGGTTCCATACGTAAGTGAGAATGGTGTCTCGCCCGTTGGAGTTCTTCTGGTGGTTCGGTACGACCACAGCACCTCTGGAACATATTCAACCCATGCTCCTTTCTTCTTATCAAGCTTTTTCTTCAGAGTCTTTACCAGGGTCTTATTCGTCGCCTCTACCTGACCGTTTGCCTTTGGGTATAGTACCGAAGCATAATGGTTTCGGATACGGAGCTCCGAACACCACTTCCGAAATGGTTCACAGTCAAACTGTTTCCCATTATCCGTGACGAAAGCATGAGGAATCCCAAACCGGCACACCACCAACTTCCAGAGGAAAGTTATAATATTCGCTGTGGTTATAGCTGCTAATGCTTCTGCTTCCGCCCATTTAGTAAACTAGTCTATAGCTACAACCAAGAACTTCCGTCCACCTTTCCCTACCGGCATTGGGCCAACTATATCCACCCCCCATTTCGCAAATGGCCATGGAGAAGTGAGGGGGGTGAGCTTCTCGGGACTTGTTTTCATGATTCTTGAGAACCTTTGGCACTTGTCACAGATTTTGACGAGAAGAACCGAATCTTTCTTGATCGTAGGCCAATAGTAGCCTGCTCGGATGGTTTTTTGTGCCAGCATCCTTCCTCCTGAGTGGTCTCCGCACACACCTTCATGGATTTCCCTGAGAACATAATTCGACTCGGCCTTGGAGAGGCATTTGAGCAGGGGTTCGGAATATCCTCTTTTGTACAGTATCTCCTCGACAAGGCAGAACCGTGCTGCTTGTATCTTCACTCTCCGAGCTGCGACCTTGTCTTCGGGCAGCAACCCATTTTCTAAGGAACTGGATAATGTCCCTTGCCCATTCTGGCTCATCTGGTGCTGAGTCTGCTTCCATAACCTTGGTCCTCGGGGCTATCAAAGGCTCGGTCAGAACAATAATTTGCCTTCTTGATGCTTCAATCTCTTCTTCTGTTCCCAATGCAATCTTCGAGAACTCGTCGGCTCGGATGTTTTCCTCCCGAGGTATCTTTATGATGACGAAACTTTCGAAATAGGATTGGAATCGCCGTACCTCTTCCAAATACCTGGCCATTCTATCTTCTAGTGCTTCGAATTGCCCTTGGACTTGGCCTACGACCACCTGAGAGTCACTCTGGATTTCGACATTAGTTGCCCCCATCTCTCGGGATAATGCCAAACCCGCTATCACCGCTTCGTACTCAGCTTCATTGTTCGTAGTAACGAAGTCCAGTTTTACAGCAAAACCGAACTCTTGTCCTTCGGGATTCCCGAGGAGGACTCATACTCCGCTTCTGCCCCGTGTGGAAGAGCCGTCTACAAAAACAACCGAGGTTGACTCCTTAGGAAGTTCTTCTGCTTCAGGAATGTTGCAGAATTCTACCAGGAAATCTGCCAGAACCTGTCCTTTGATAGCCGTCCGAGGATGAAACTCGATATCAAATTGCCCGAGTTCCACCGCCCAGTTGACTAATCTTCCCGAGAGGTCAGGTTTTTGCAACACCTTCTTCATCGGATACTCGGTTAGAACTCTGATAGCGTGAGCCTGAAAGTATGGCCTCAATCTTCTGGCTGAAATAATCAAAGCGAACGCCAACTTCTCGATTCGAGGATACCTTTCTTCCGCGCCATGCAGTGCTTTACTTGTAAAGTAAACTGGTTTCTGAACTCCTGAATCTTCTCGGACTAGCACCAAGCTTACTGCTGAGGGAGATACTGCCAGATAGAGATAAAGAATCTCCCCTTCGGTTGGGCGGCTCAACAGTGGTGGGTTGGCTAGGTATTCCTTCAACTTCCTGAAAGCCTCTTCACACTCCTCACTCCATATAAATGCTTTTCGTAAAATTTTAAAGAAGGGAAGGCACTTATCTGTCGACCATGATATGAAACGGTTCAGGGCCGCAATCCTTCCTGTCAGTCGTTGGAGTTGTTTTGTTGTTCTCGGAACCTCCATCTCGAGGACAGCTCTGACCTTCTCTGGATTAGCTTCAATGCCCCTTTGCGACACCATAAACCCCAGAAACTTGCCTGAAGAAACTCCGAAGGCACACTTCGCGGGGTTGAGTTTCATGTTGTATTTTCTTAGAGTCCGAAAAGTCTCTCGGAGGTCTTCTATGTGTCTGTTTGCCCGAACACTTTTAACCAGCAGGTCATCTACGTATACTTCAACGTTTCGGCCAATTTGACTTTGAAACATCTGGTTCACAAGTCGCTGATACGTGGCTCCCGCATTCTTCAGTCCGAAGGGCATCATCTTATAGCAGTAAAGTCCTCGGTCTGTGATGAAAGCAGTTTTTTCCTGGTCTGCTTCTTCCATGTAGATCTGATTGTATCCCGAGAAGGCATCCATGAAGCTTAAGAGCTCGTGTCCAGCCGTCGAATCAACCAATAAATCTATCCGAGGCAGAGGAAAGCTATCCTTCGGACATGCTTTATTCAGGTTGGTGAAATCTACGCATATCCTCTACTTGCTGTTAGACTTCTTTACTAGCACCACATTGGCCAGCCACTCGGGATAATCCACCTCTCGGATGAATCCAGCTTTCAGCAACTTCTCTACTTCTTCCGCAACAGCCATGTTTCGTTCGGCGGCAAAGGCCCTCATTCTCTGTTTCACCGGGCGATAATTTGGGTCCACATTTAGCTTATGGACAATAACCGAGGGATCAATCCCCGGCATATCTTCATGGCTCCAGGCAAATACATCTTTGTTGCGCTTCAAGAACGCCACCAGATCTTCCTTCATAGGTTGAGGGAGTTGTGAGCCTATATGAACTTTATTTCCTGAGTCACCTATCTCGAACTCCTCCAAGGCTTCCACAGGCTCCCCCAACGGTGATTGCTATTTTCCATCTTCCTTTGTTTTCTCCCCCCGACTGTACTACCTCGGGGTGTCTTTTAAGGACAGATTGTAGCATTGCCTAGCTTCCCTCTGGTCTCCCTTCACCTCTCCAACTCCTTCTTCTGTTGGAAACTTCATGCTGAGATGCGGTGTTGAAGTCACAGTTTTGAAGTCGTTGAGAGCTGTCCGTCCTATAATGGAATTGTAGGCCGAGACTTTGTCAACTATCAGGAACTTCACCATAATGACTTTCTACCTCGGATAAGTCCCTGCCGTCACAGGTAGATCAATAGAACCGAGAGGCAACACCTTTTCTCCAGCAAAACCCTGTAACTGGCATGAGACCGGGACCAGCTTTTCTTGTGGAACACCCATGTAATCGAAAGCTGATTTAAACAGGATATCAGCCGAGCTCCCTGTGTCAACGAGGATCCGCCGAGTCTGATAATTTGCTATGGTCAAGGTGACCACAAGGGAGTCTGTGTGTGGAAGCGAGACCCCAGCATAATCATCATCAGAAAACCCTATAACTAGAGGGTTATATTTTCAAGACTTTGGGGGCTTCTGGACCGAGTATACTTCAAAATCGTCTAGCTGCCTGGCATACGCCTTCCGAGCCGAGTTGGACTCACCTCCTCCTTCAAATCCACCCAAGATAGTGTGGATGATAGGGAGATTACCTTGCTGCGCCACCCGAGGTCTGCTTCTACTTCTCTCCCTTCCTTCATCCCTCCGAGGTCGAGGTGCTGGCTCTCGGCTTCTTCCTCTTCTGTCTTCTTGTCTCGGTTGATAATTCCTCCTTTCATTCCGATCCTCTTCCCTCCTGGGCCGCGGATAATGGTCTCGCTCTTGATGATTCCTCTCATTGACGAGAAATCGGACTAGTTTCCCATTCTCGATGAATTTCTCAATCAACTACCTAAATGATACACACTGCTCGGTCAGATGACCGTATGAATCATGGAAGACACAGTATTTGTGAGCCAAACGCGGGGGCGGATCTCCTGGAATGGGTCTCGGTCTCTGGTAATTCGGATCTCTTTTGAGTTCCATGAGTACCTCGGTGAGGGAGGCGTTCAATGGTGTCCACTTGTAATCTCCGAAATTCTTTTTTACCTTCTTGTATTCTCCGGGACCGGTGTCCTGTACAGGCTCAGGATTCTTCTTCTTCTTGGGCTTCTCGGTGGATGGCTGTTGTTGTTGCTGGGAGTTATCGAGAAGGGCTCGGAGCGTTTCTTCCTGATTGATGTACCTGTCCATCTTTACCATAAAGGTATGAAAATCTTTCGGTGGTTTCAACGCCAGTTCTGCCATCAGAGGTCCATCCTTCTTCAAGCCTTGGAAGATTGCTCCATAGATGAAATCATCTGGCGCACTCTCTGTGTCCAGCTTCTCCTGGTTGAATCTCCATAGATAGTCTTTTAGAGACTCGTTTGGCCCCTGCCGTACAGAGAGTAGGTATCCTCGGGGTTTTCTTCTAGCTCTCCTGGATACGAACTGGGCCAAGAATTTCCTTCCAAGGGAGTCGAAACAATCAATCGACCTTGGTGTGAGATTCCTGAGCCAGTCTCGGGCCTTTCCTGACAAGGTGAGAGGAAAAGCTCGGCATGCCACATCATCTGGTGTCTTGTGCAGGGAGACATGGGATCAGAAATTGTCCAAGTGCTCCACCGGATCTTCACTGCCTGAAAAAACAGGGATATCAGGTACCTTGAATCTTCCGGGTAGATCGAAGTTGGATACTTCTTCGGTGAATATCGACTCCTTGTGTTGAAAGAGGTTGTCCACGAGAGACTCCTTCCCATCACGCTTCTGATCAATTGTTTTTGACAGCGCATCATATTTTGCGCCCAGGTCTTGGACCATCTTCTGCAACCTCCTTTCTGATTCTGTTGGTGGAACCAGATTGATGGGCTCTCCATGATCTTTGTTCTGCGGCCCTGCTTTCTCTCCTGACCCTTCGGGGTTGCCACCAAGGTTTGTCCCTTCTGCTGCATCATGATTGAATGGCGGCGGCGTCTGAGCAGCTTGGAGCAGAGCATTTTGAGCCAGCAAATCCTCCACATTCTTCTGCGCCTGGGCCAATTGTTGACTCAGTTGGGTTATTCTGGCCTCTAGTCCAACAGATTCTGCTTCTCCACGAACATCGTCTCGGCTGGTAGGCGGTGCATCGTTTTGAATCGACTTGGAACGTCTCGTAGTCACCATCGCGGATTTGTTTTTCGTAAGAACAACTTATCGTTCCCACAGACGGTGCCAAACTGTTGGTACAGTTTTCGGTATGGTGACGTGTCGCCTGGTGATTCGCTGCTGGGTTCTACTACTTCAATCCTGCAAAAAGAACAAACAACTCGTCGGGGGTGCCGACTACGCCCACTCCGATGCCTAAGCCAGTTCAAATCAATTTTCTGAAGAGTATTTTTAATCTCAATCTCAAGAGCTCAGAGAATTCGTAATTTCATACCTGGTGTGACGGTCTTATTTATAGGCCGGACTTGCAGTCTCACCAGACTTCTTGACGCTTAGTTGGATTAAGAGTTTGAGTCCTAGCTTGGTTGAACTTTAACCATATCTTCAGGGAATTCGAATGGAATCGTAAAGTCTGAAGTTGATTGCGTTTGTACCTCTTTAAACTTGATTCCGTATCAATAACTATCTTATCCCATTAATTATGGAATTGTGGTTTATCCTTGATCTTCTGGGATTCTATCCTCATCGCATTCTAAGACAGCTGCGGCACACTTCAGCCAACCTCCGAGGTGATGATACCCGAGATATGTTCGCTCTGACTTGGAGATCTCGGGTATCGCCGCATCATAACAGGGTTGTGTAAGGCCGAGATGTTGTTACTCCGACTTGATAATACACCGAGGCGTTATTACCCCAAGGCGCTATTAGCCCTGAGGTGTGATTACCCCGAGGCGCTATTACCCCTGAGGCGTGATTACCCCGAGGCGCTATTACTCCTGAGGCGTGATTACCCCGATGCGTTTATTACTCCGAGACTCAAATATCCGAGATATGTTAGCTCCGATCAGACTAGGAGATCTTGGAATATTTTATATACCGTAACCTGGAGTGTTAAGACCGAGACGTCGGTATACCTCCGAGATGTCTTTATTCCTAGACGATCTTTTCTTTGCTGGTCGGGACAAATGTCCGAGACGTAACTCCGAGATGTTTCTGAATCAACGTGTCTCTAGGGTTGATTTATCCCTAACAATGATTATTTAATGAAGTTAAAGTATAAGAAGTTATATATATATATATATATATATATATATATATATATATATATATATTTCTACCCAATATGCAGTTATATGCTCTACCTATTTCTTTTATGGCAGGAAAGTAAACTATGCACTTCTACAGTCGGATTATGATAGAATCTACTTATTAAAAATATGACATGCTAGCAAGGTAGTAAAAAAAAAAAATCTTTTAAAAAGTCTTTTTCTTCACGTTTAAAGAGATGTTTTTTCTTAAAAAAACCAAAAGATAACTTTTGGGTCAAAGTTTTTTTATGACATAAAGCGTAAGAACCTGATGAAATATATTCAATTATCATTGATAAAATGCTACACTTTTAATATATAGCATTTTTTAAGCCGTTCAATGCAATGAATGACATGAATTTATAAAATTTTAAAATTCTTTAAAATTGTAGGCATCTCTATCCCCTTAGGAAAACCAATATTGCCCTAAAATATCTACTTTCAGACCCTCTACTTTCATTGGATTTCCTTGCATATATTAGAATCACTACGTCCGTTCAGCATGGCTAAGAGGAAACTAACGTATTTGTTTTGGGGAAAACACATAAAATCACCTTTTCCTTAATATAGGAGGAGTCAACTCAGGGCAAGCCAGAAACATTTTGGATCTTCTCAGAATTCTGCATCTAAACATGCTTGGAAAAAAAGGCAGTATTAGCTAGGATGGAAGATCCCTCGAAAATGCTAAGAAAAATAAGAAGAACATCCCTTCATCCCTTAAAATGTTTAGATGAAAAATTGTTAAATTGGTACATGTGGTTTGACTTTGTAACAAGTAAGTCTATGTAGTTTGAAATGAAGTTAAAAGTCGATGCGATATGCTTTTGTAATAAATTATCCCTCCATACAAATTTTGCCCATTTTTCTAACAGAGTTTTTATAAAATTATAAATTTATCCTCAAATAAAAAGTTTAAAGGAAAAAAAAAATGGAATGGGGGTGTGGGTGGTTGGCCACCTCTAGAACCCACTACTAGAGACTAGCCAAACCACCCCCATAGCCAATAGAAGTTGACAAACCACCCTCAAGAACCTAAAAACCACCCCCATAATCAGCAAATTAAGAGAGGTTGGTTGAACTACCCCCTAAAGGTCCTAGGGGTGATTCGGTTAGCTCTAGACTCTAGCGGTCGGTTCTATGGTTGGCCGAACCAACCCCAAGACCCTTCGGAGTGATTCAGCCGACCACCTCGTATGGCCGATTATGAGAGTAGTTCGGCTACCCTCATCTCATCTCATCTCTAATCTTTTTTTCTTTTTCTTTGGGTTTTTTAGAATCTTTTATCGAGGTAAATTTATAATTTCATGAGAACTCCGTTAAAAAAATGACCTGAATTTTTATTGAGGAATTATTTTGTTATGCAAACGTATCACTGGAATTTATAAGTTCATTTTTAAATCATTGAAATTTATTTGTTACAAGGTTAAACTGCATGAACCAATTTAGAAATTTTCTCAAATTTCTATTCTTGCATCATTTCAAAAAAAGAAAAAAAAGAAAAAGAAAAAGAAAAAAGGAGTGAATATTTCCCAAATGAAATATGATGATGCTAATAACTTCCATGCTTGGAAAATAAATAGTCATGAGTAATAATAAACCTATGCTTGTTAGTAGTGTCACAGAGTTATTTAAGTGAAGATTTACTTCACTTCAATAAAAAAAATAAAAAAAATAAAAAAAAAAAAAAAAAAAAGGTAAGTAACGATTTACTGTACATTAGTCTATTTGATGACAAAATGATTAAATCTTCACTTCAATAAAAAAAAAAAAAAAAAAAAAGAAAAAAAGAAAAAGAAAAAGGGTAGTAATTGAAGATTTACTGTACATTAGTCTATTTGATTACAGAAGGTTTTATTAATCTTTCTTGTTCTTATTAATAATCCTTCTCCCTACATTTTTCTATCTGAAAACTAGGGTTGAAGCTTTTTCATCTAGCCTGTCCCGGGTTGAGAGTCTGTGATTTTATCTCTGTTTCTTTCCGTTCTTTTCAATACAGTAAGAGGAGTGTTGACAGTGTTTATGGCAGAAGAACTTTCCTTCTTGTGGGGCAAATTTTCATTGACTGAAGAGGAGGATGTCGAGGTGAATATCAATGAATCAAGAGCGGATCCCTTGGTGACAAGAGGCAAATCATGTTTGATTGGCAAGCTGTTAGCAGACCGAGTTATTGCCAAGGATTTTATTAAGATCTATATGCTTCGTGCATGGAAACCTTTGGGGTCGGTGGTGTTTCAAGTCTTAGGAGAGAATTTGTTTCTGAGGGATTTTGAATACGAGTGGGATAAAGCCCACGTTATGGAAGGGCAGCCCTGGTTATTTGACGGCAATCTCGTTTCTTTAGCCGACTTTGATGGATTCACGCCGGCCTCCATCTCAGATGGATTTCGAGAAAGCTGCTTTTCTGGATTCGTGTGTATAACCTTCCGTTGGCTTGCATGGGCTCAGACATAGGGAAACAGATCGGTTCCACAGTGGGATTGGTGGAAGAGGTTGAACTTCAATGAGGAAGATATCGGATGGGGGGAATATTTGCTGGTTCGCATCGTTATTGATCTTTCTAAACCTCTGGCCAGGGGAAGGAAGATCAATGTTAAGAATAACTCTTTATGGGTTGCGTTCAAGTATGAGAAGATTCTGAAGTTCTGCTTCAAATGGAGTGTGATTCGGCATGGTAAGCAGGGCTGTGGAAATATTGGAGGTCGGCGATGTTTCGAGTCTGAAGGGAAGAACCCGTATGGCCAGTGGCTCAGGGTGACTTTGTTTAACCGCAGAGGGGGTGGGGTGATGATCAGAGGGGGAGTGGCAACGTACGTCTACAGTGAGCCAACCACAAAGGAAACTGCCTTTTCGGGAGTGATTTGCGGGAAACTGAAGGTAGCGAAAATCGTGGTCTTGCCCATTTGAACGGGCATCCTTTTCGCGTGTTATCCGAAGGGCAATGGATTTGTTGGGCAACAAACATGGAAAAGAGTCTTGTGTAGAGATGGAGATGTTGGGCGAAAAATCTGGAAAAGAGTCTTGTGTAGAGACGGAGGTGTTGGGCGACAAAACTGGAAAGGAGTCTCGAAAAATCTATTGGTACGTGGGATTCTGATATGGGGAAAATGACGTGAACAAGTGTGCGTGCTGGGTTTATTTCTCAGCATTTTTCAATGGACACAGGCTTGCAGAATGACTTGCCACGTGGGGAAGCTTCTCCTGGAAGCTTCGGAGAGAATTTCAAAGTGACCTCTCCACCACATGTGGCCTTGTCAGCAGATGTGGTCTTGGAGGCTTCCACGTCTTCACCTTTGCTCCTCAAGGAATTTTCTGGATCACTTTCATGCTCTAACGTGCAAAATCAGAGCACACCTGCAACTGTGAAGAGATGAAAAAAAGGGGGCAAGGACTGGAGCAGCAGCTGGGGTGCAAGCCATAAAGCCTGTTGGTGAATATGGGAAGAGGAAGTGTGAAGACCAGCCCATGCATGTAGGTGTTTTGAAAAGCTGAATAGGTAACAGAAAAAAATGTGATGTTTTAACTAAAATTGAGAAAAAAATTTGTTGAGCCGGATATAAATGCTCTAATTAAGGAGAGTGACTTGCAATCTAAAGAAAGTGAAATTATGGTAAAAAAAAAAGTCTATTTGATACTCAGATGCGAACCAATAAATACAAAACACAGAAAAATGATAAATGTGCTCATTCGAGGGATCCATGACCTCCAATGTTTACTTCGACAGAGCCAATCTCCTAAACATGGTAAACTGTATTATACTAAACAATATTCATAATGCATATATCTTCATTAATAATCCGTCTTTAAATAAAGAGGCAATACTAATTGATTATAAAGATAACTAGCAATCAAAATATGACTCTTAAACTATCTAACTGACAGACTAGGATTAAGACTGACTCTATTAACTCTAGACTACAATACTAGGACTCTAACTCTACTAAGGATAATAAGAATCAAACTCCTTATCAGAGATTATTCTTGATTGGACTTTAAAACAAATACTAAATAATTTGATCACATCATTCCCTTCACCTAGCAATTTTCTTGTCCTCAAAAAAGAATTATGAAAACTACAATATTGACAATAAAAACCAATCAACACTTCTAAAACTATCACGTACTTAACAACTATTAAAATAACAAATATTAAAAATCACTAAGATCAATGCGTGTTCTCCATTGTTGTGCACGTCAAACAATCAAATGACCTCTTGCCTTTCAATCACATGACCTTTTTCTTTCCCTTCTATTTTTTTTTCCTTCTTCTTTCTAGCAAAGGTCATCACGTGACCTTTTCTTCTTGATTTCTTTCTCTTTTTTCTTCTTCCGCTAAGAAGCACATCTGGCGCTTTAATTTTTTTTCTTTTCTTTCTTAAGCCAACAAAGAAGACATGGCCTCTTCTTCTTCTCTTTCTAAGCCAAAGAAACTTTCTTGAAAAATAGAAACAACAAGAACGTAAGAACAGATTTACAGGAGCCCCGACGTAGGAGGAGTTCTTGGACTATTGGTGCGGTGCTCTCTGGGCGGTGGACTGACAACAAAGACGATCAACAGGGGCAGTGTGTTTAGAAGGCTAGGTCTGTTGCTTTCAGGCCTTGCGACTGGGGGTGGGCAGCTTTATGGCTAGTCGACAATGGTTTGGTTGCGACGCCAGTGCGGATGGATGTTTGTTGCTTCAGCAGCTCTTTTTGTCCTCTTTATTGTGTCGGTGGCAGTCGGTAGGGTAAGTGTTATGGGCAAGGATTGGCTTGCTGGAGAGGGGCATTATGGAGAAAAACTTTCAAATTTTTTCATATGCTCCTCCATTTGCTTGGTGAATTTAGCAATATCCCACACTAGGAAATCTGATTGACTCTTTTCTAGCTTTGTTTGTTGCTGCTATGCACTAAAAAAGAATTAGGAAGACATGGTTATGGGCATGGATCAGTTGTAATGTTCAAGACATTAATTAAGGTTAAAAGCATAAATTAGACTAATTAAGTAAGGAATTTAGAGAAAATTTGAGAAAACGCTTAGAAAAAAAAAACACTTAGAATAGATTTTCTGTGTAGTGTGTCTAGACGGCAAAAATGCGGGTTCGGACGGGTTGATAAGAAAGTCGTGACTTTCTGTGCATCGCGTCCAGACGGACAAAGAAGTGTGTTCGGACGGGACTCCCAGTAACTCCTGATCTCTTCGCGCAAACAGACCTTGCAGAAACTTCATTTCTGTGAATCCTCACACGCGTGTCTAGACAAGGCACTTACATGTCCGGACATGCCACTACAGAAATTTGCTGAATGAGTTTTTCAGCTCATTTCCGGATTTCTCTCCCTCTCTCACGCCACCCTCTTGTTTTCACTTATGGTTTTGCCACAAAACCCTTGATCTTTTAAGATTTAAGCTTCCAATCTCAAATCCGATTTCGGAAACGTGATCCTTAAAGCTAGATCTACGTTTTCACCGTTCGATTTGATGTAAATTCGAAAACCCATGTCTCTCTAGATTTTGGATTGATTTTTGAGGGATTTAGTTTAATCTTCCATTCTCTTTTAGGTTTTGAGTACTTTGGAGCATCCTAAGCAATCTCCGAGCTTTGGGTCACATTTTGGTGAATTTAAGGTAATAGTCTCGAAGCCTTAGCTTTTGGTATTAGTGATTAAATTGCAGTTTTAAGTATCTAACCCTAAGATTACCTTATGGGTTAGTATTATTTGTTGTTGGTGATGAGTGCCAAATATTGTATATTTGGACCCCTTAATTTACATTTGTTAAACCTTTACCTTTGTTATTTTTTAATGTTTTTGGTTAGTTTTTGTATTTTGGTATTTTGCAAATCATTGAGAGAAAACAACGATTTTAAAGTGAAAAATGCAGAGGTTTGGAAGAAAGCATACTTTGAGAAGACTTAGATGACATGGTTATGTTTAACCAAATCAATGAAATGATTAAATCGGATTGGATTAAATTTCATGTTCTGCACAAGTCATAGTATTTTGACCATACTTTCAGCTCAAGTATCAGATTAAGGTGAAATCAGTGGCGTTGGAAAGCTAATTCAAAATACTACAAATCATTGTGAAATATACTTTTCCTAATTCACATGTCTGCTATGTTATAAGTGCCCCGCAATATAAGAACGCGAATTTCCTTGTTCCTAGCAGCTGCAGACACTACAAACCCTAGCATTCTTTTCTCTTATTAGGGTTTAAAGGGGTAGAGGTGCCATTTTTGAAAATATGGTTCCAAACCCTAGCATTCTTTTCTCTTAATAGGGTTTAGAGGGGTAGATGTGTCATTTTGTAAAAATTGGGTTTAACCTAATTTTCTGCTATAAATACCCCATGTTAGGCACCAATTAGGTCATCCTATACATTGTACATATCAATTTTCTTTCTTCAGAGCATTTGTTTTTGCTCTTGCCTTGTTCTTTTCTTTTGTAACTTGATATTTCTTTCATATTTCTTTTAATTTAAAGTTATTTAATTTTTCGTTCTTCTTTCTTTTCGTAAATTTAATTTATTTATCTTGATTGCTTTAATTTATTTATCTTTATTTAGTTTCCGTTCTTCCTTCCTTTCTCATTATTTTAATTTATCTCTTTCTTTTTATTTAAATTTATTAAATTTCTGTTCTTCCTTCTCTTCTTCGTTTTTATCATTTTATGTTTTCATTTCAAGAGTATTTGGTTTTTTTAGTCATGAGAGGCTAAAATCCTAAATTAAGGTTGAGGATGAAACCTCATCAATGATAATACCTATACTCTTGTCATGATATTCATAGATTCAATGTTCTTATGTATATTCAAGTCCATGTTAATTTATTGAATTATATTCTTTAGATTGATAACTTTTATTGGATGTATGATGAAATTCAACCGATGGATACATCGATTGATTTCTTTGAGATTGGGGTATCTATTGTGATTTTTGGATACAATAGATGATTTTGACTCTAAAGGGATAATCGTTGTGATTTGTTTGAGTTGAATTCTTCAAATGTTTTCACGCTTTGTTACTTAAGAACTTGAACATCGAGCTTCTTGAATTGAATTTATGAATAAATGCAAGAGTAGGGTATTTGATTTGATTTGGTGAATTCCGATACCTTTGTTTTTTCCTCTTTGCATATTTACACATTTTCATTTTATTTTATTTCTTATTCCTTAAAAGAAATCCAAAATCTTGGCTCTAGGTTAAAACAAAATTAATTTAAATAGAAATTGATTTTCTTTTCTTTACACACACTTCCCTGTAGATGCGATCTCGCACTTATATGCATTATGCTACATACGACTCGTGCTCTTGCGAATATTAAAATTTGCACATAAGTTGGGTTGTCAATGGAGCCCTAGAAATTCTATGGGTTTTTCATGAGTATAGCCCTTGAGTGATTCAAGACCTATTTGGGAGTTTAGAGCTAGAAATACTAATGTGTTGATACAAAGATACATTGCAAGGCGCTGGTTAGGAATCCACTGTTAATCGTAATACCGAGCAGCCAAAGTGAGTACTCTACTCACTGAGAAAGATACTATGTTTATTTTATAGTAGCCTTAAATGATATGTTTGTTTAATCCGAGTTGACGATATTTTATGATAATATGTGTTCGAGTGTTTTTCAGTATTTTCAAATATGTTAAGATATGATGGTGGTGTTTTATGTGTTTTAAGATATGAGTATGAAAGTATGAATTGAGCTATGTTAAGATGAGTTTTAAAGTATGATGAGAATGAGATATGATTTATGTGATTTATGGTGAATAAATGATTTCATGAGATGTTTATGATTTATGAAAGGGGTATGAGTTGAAAGCATGAACATGAAAGCAAAAGTAAGATGATTTTATAGCATGAAGCATAAACATGGATATGAATGAGAAGTACATAAGAGATTAAAGTATTGGGACGAGTCCCCAGCATTACACTAATGGACGAAGTCCATTGGGGCGAGCCCTCGATGCTATAAACCTAATGATCATGTTATGGAGGACGAGTCCTCGGAATGAGTGAGTTGCGAGCTCTTACTACCTAGGGGCAAGTCCCTTATGATGTGGTAGTGCAGCAGCAACTATGTAGATTTTAAATTTATAAGTTTACCTCTCGCAATAGTACATATCGATTGTACTATAGTAAGGGTGATCGAACCACAGAGATTATTGATTGTTTTGCGTAATGGAATATTAAAGAGCGTATTTACTTAACTTAAAGATAAAAATAAAAGTAAAGGTTGTAGAATTGAAGCTACAACAATAAAGTGAAGGAATGAAAGCGGAAATTGAAAGCAAACTTAGAAGAAACTTAGGGTGTTGATCTTATCCAATTCTCAACCAATGAAATGCTTAAAGTTTATATGGTTTTTCCTAACACGCATGAGATGAGCGCGTAATGGGCGTCAACCATTACGACGACCTCGACGTGAAAATACTTTCGTTAAGACGTAGTTATAAAGCACCTAGTTTTACATTAATCTACTCCACGTAAAGATTAGTCTATAATTGAAAAACGTTTACACTACGAAAGGTGTGGAGTGATTAATGCTCCCTAACTTACTACTCTACAACACATCCTAATAAGTATACACAATACATGAAAATCCTAATTAGGCCACAATGATAAGATATCTAGTTTCACACCAAACCATTTCACATAAAGTTTAAACTACAATTGAAAAATATTTTAGACTACCAAAGGTGTAAAATGATTGGTGTTCCCTAGCATACCCAATAAGGTGACTCTAATGAGAAATCACACATCATGTCAAATAGCATCATTACACAAGACATCATTCTCTTTCAAAAATGTTGATTTTACTCACGAAATCGAAGAAAACTCATAGACAAGCCTAACTCTTTTTCATGAATAATTTAGATTGGAATCTTGAAGACAAAACCTTTTAGCATGGGTTTTGCAATCCTCTAGCCTTACACAATCATCAAACATATTAAGAAAAACTCAAGAACATCAAGAACACTCCATGGCTTTTGGAAAAGATTTGATTAAACCCTAAGATGAGATTTAGCTAGACATAATTGAATCTAATCTAAACATGAAATTAAAGGAAAACATTAAAGAAACAAGAAAGAAATGCAGAACAACTATATTTAACTTCTAAAATTCGGATTACAAAAAGGAAGAAAAACCTAAGCTAGAACATGAAGAACAAAAGGGAAAAAGAAGAAGAAATTGCTCTATGGAATTAAGCCCAGAAAACGTGCATCAAAGTAAACTAAAACATGAGAAATTAAAGTGATACACTTGAGAAAATCCGAACAAACCCCAAAAGATGCATGTCTAAACCTAAATCCCTAATCTCATATATATAGAGAATTGGATTTACAAAAGACCATCAAGAATTAATTCTAGCCAAGTATTCAGAGCTGGTCGGCGTCCATTTCTGTCCACAAAATCCAACTTATGATTTGAATTGCATAAAGAATTCAAAAGATCTTGAAATATCTGATTTTCTAGAAGACGGAGAAATCAATCGATGGATTATAAAGTCGATCGATCGCATTTCGCTCGATCGTAGTCGGGCTTGTCCTGGTTCGATCGATCGAGTTTCGCTCGATCGACTTTTCTTCGACTGATGAACTTCGATCGATCGATTATAAAGTCGATCGATCGAATTGCCTTGGTCCATTCTTCAACTAACAGGAACAATCTCGAACTCTGGAAATGACTAAAATACCCTTGATGTATTTCCAAGTCTAATTCAAGTGTTTTAAATTAGATTTCAATTAAGACCTGAAAATAAGACAAAACACAAAAACTACAACCACATGTTATATATACAACAAGAATTAGATCTAACAAATATAAATTAAGGGGTCTTGAATCAAATAATTCAAGACTTATCATGATGTTAAGTATGTATGTGAAAGGATATCCTAGAAGCCATCAAGACAAGTCCCAGAGTGATAAGAAAGAAAGAATGTGAAAGAATGATGTACAAGAAAGCATGCATGGCATAGTTTTATATGATGTTTTTATGAGATGTTTTAAGTGAGTTTTCAAGTTAGACGTATCGATATGCCTATGAGTTTGAATGGAACAGAGTATATATATATGGTTACGGCTAGAGCGCATATAATGTTTTAAAGACATTAAGCTTAATTGTGCTTAGATACTTATATTTTCCAAAGGTTTGGAAATGCTTGTATCTCTGTATAGCTAGGTATGATGCCACTTGTTTTCTACTTAGATGTACTTCTATGCTGGTATTTCCCAAAGGTTGAAAGCTTGTATACAAGTATAGCCGAGTCACATAGTATGTATGTAAAAATAGTATAATGTAAATGGGCTTATATGTAAGTGCTTCCAAGCGGTAGATTGGAATGCGTATATATTCACTGCTATGTAGTATGATGTTCACATGTTTATGAAATATCAGTGTTTACTTTATCAGCTACGAAATGTTTTAAAAAAGAAATGTAATATGAATGATAGTTGGTATTGTAAATGTATGATAGAAGGAAAGAAATGTCGATTCAATGCAAAAACTTAGTGAGTATTATACTACGAAGTTGGTGAACTCATACTTTCGCTTATACAGACGTGGCTAACACTACGATCGTGTAGATGTTGATGCTTTGGCAGCAGGCAACGTGGATGTAGATGATGACCTAGTGGCCTTATATTTGGAGTACTATGATTGAAGCTAATCGGGACGGTTATATGTCACGGACTCAAGGGTAGTCCATATTTTGTAGACTTTTGTATATGGCTTGTGCCGCTTGTGACACGTGTTTTTGTACAGGCATTCTTTTAGTGTGTAATTAATACTTTTATTAAGCCTTAAACAGATAGACTATTGTATGGCTCTGTTGTTGTAAATAACACTTGTTAGTTTTATAAGATTTAATTTCCGCTGCATAGATGTTATACTCTGATATACCAATTATGGGATGTGTACTTAGTGTGACTAATCGTCATGCCGCTATGCGGTTCCATTTTGTAAAAAAGAAATAAAAATAAAAATTGGGTCATCACATCAGTGATTGCTGTAGAAAACACATAACTTATCTTTGATATCAATTGATACGAGCCAACTAATACGAAACATAGGAAAATGATAGATAGGCTAGTTCGAGAGAGTCGTGACCTCCAATGGCTACTTTAAGAGCCTGATCTCTTAAACACAGTAAACTGTATTGTACCAAACAATATTCATTATGCATATTTCTGCATTAAATAATCCTAATCGGTTACAAAGATAACTAACAATTAAAATTGGACTCTTAAATTATTTAACTGACCGACTGGGATTAAGATTGACTCTATTAATTCTAGACTACAATACTACACTACTGAAAAGATGCCCTTTGGTGTTGTTTGGGTTAGTGTCGTTGACACCAAACGACATTAAATAGCGTCATTTGAACAATAAACAATGCTATTTAGAGTCATGTACTGTTCAAACGACACTAATTTTAATTTAATATCATTTGAACAGTAAATGACATTAAAAAAATTTGAATTTAGTGTCGTTTGAATGGTAAACGATACTAATTTTAGGAATTCGGCCCTTTCAACGAAGCTTTCAAGGACGCGCTCCGCTGTTCCGCAGAACCAGGCCCAGCAGCCGCAAAGGAGTCAGGCACCCGAGATGTGCCAGAAGTGTAACAAATTTCACTGGGACGTGGTAGAGTAGGGACAGGCACCTGTTATCGGTGTGAACAATTCGGTCATTTCAGTAAGGATTGTACGGCGAAGGTAGGAGCCCACTACAACAAAACGCACTGAGACTGTTGGCTACAACGTGAGTCTATTCACTTATTCCTGGAGAGTTGGAAGGAGATACGGAGGTGGTGACAAGTATTATCCCCATCTTTGGAATTAAGGCATCAGTTTTATTTGATTCAGAAGCTACGCACTCCTTTGTATCTAGCATGTTTGTGAAACTGCCTAGACTATCTGTTAGAACCCTAGAAATTGGCTTAGTTGTAACAACTTCAATAGGGAAAACTGTAACTTGTAGTAGAATAGCACGTGGATGTCCTATAGCCATCAACGTGAGCATTCTTCCAGCTAACCATTGCCTTTGCACGGGTACGACGTAATCTTAGGGATGGATTGGTTAGCTAAACATTTCGCTAGTATTGACTGTGCGCACAAACTCGTAACGCTTAAACCCTGGGAGAGACAGAGATTTCGTTCGTAGGATCACGAGTTAAGTCTCTACCTTCAGTAGTATCTACCGTTTTTACGAGGAGGCTCATAGTCAATGGAGGCCAAATGTACTTAGCATTCATCAGGATAAGGACTTACAAGAAATTCTTGTAGTATACGATTTTCCAGACGTCTTCGCAACAGACTATTTTGGGTTACCGCCCGAAAGGGAGGTCAAATTTGGAATAGAATGCATTCCGGGAATGAGACTCATATCGAAGGCACTGTATAGGATGGTGTCGATGGAGCTGAAGTCCCAGCTGTAGGAGTTATTGGAAAATGGGTTTTATCCACAGAAGTTCATCCCCATGGGGAGCGCCTGTACTGTTCTTGAAGAAGAAGGATGGATCGATGAGGATGTGCATCGATTTTCGGGAGCTAAAAAAAGTCATGATCAAGAACAAATATCTGTTGCCCAAAATAGATGATTTGCTAGACCAGCTGCAAGGCACCAACGTATTTTCAAAGATCGATCTACACGCTTTTGACAGAAAAATATTATAATATAAAATTTTGTCCATATATGAATATAAGTGCTTTGGACAAAATGTGATATAAAAACTAAAAAGTATAAAAAAGTTAGAATGTTTTTTTAAAAGTTAGAATTAATTTTTTTTTTTTTTTTTTTTTTTTTTTTTGAGAAGTGAAAAGAAATAGAGGGAGAGTTAGAGTGGTTTGCCAAAACAACTCCGCTCTATTTGCTTATCCGTTGCTTTTTAAATCAGTTTCTATAGCTCTTGACAAGGCTGTTTCTTTGGATGAAATGCAAGGAAATCAATGATTTTATTTTATTTTTTCAAATCATTTTTCTATTTAAAAAATACTTACACGCATTATACATGTGTTAGACACCTAAATGTATACAATATATATTATATGTAAGGGAAGGAGATTAGCCGTTATTAATTGCTTCCATTTACTCTAAAATCACTAACTGCAACGTCCAAGACAGTTAGCGATTTTTTTAACCACCTATAAAAGCAGTTATGCCGTGAACGTTTATTAATCGGTTAATAACCGCCTGCTTAATTGTACACCCATGGGCGATATGATGGAAGACAAACATGTTCGCAAGGGGAAGATGTCTGGAGTAT
Organism: Alnus glutinosa; assembly: GCF_958979055.1. NCBI lineage: Eukaryota > Viridiplantae > Streptophyta > Magnoliopsida > Fagales > Betulaceae > Alnus > Alnus glutinosa. The sequence continues at coordinate 10,975,866 of NC_084895.1, forward strand.
GTGTGTGTGAATGTAAGTACTTAAATCCAACATCAGTAAACAAACTTGTTAAGGTGATGTTCCAAAAAGTTAGAATAAGCTCTTACGTGGAGATTTACGTAGTTGTTCTAAGAACTGACCCAAAAAAGAGGATAATAAATAATTATTTATGAAAGTAATATCAAAGTCAGGCTAATTTGGCCAATTTATCAAAGTTATCAATCCAATTTATCTGGCTAATTCCAGGACAAAAATTAGTTACAAACTGGTTTAATAAATTGACAAATGTCTTATAACATGTGAGAGACATATGTGACTTTTAATAGACTTTAATGGTGTTAACTTTCCAGTTTTTCTTTTTCTTTCTTTGCTTTTGAAACCTTTCTTCTTCTAACCTAATCTCTTTTAAATAAACCTGACCTTTAATTCTTCTAGCCCATTCTTCTTCGTTGTTTTTTTTTTTAATTTTTAATTTTTAATTTTTTCCTTTCTTCTAACCCTTCTTCTTCATTTTTTTTTCCATGTTCTTTTTCCAATTAATTGGCTTTCACGTGATGAGTAAGAGTTTAGTTGTGAGAGATTTTTTTTTCTAAGTTTTTTCTTCATAGTATGTTCGTGATGGTTTTTAACAAGTTTACTTGATGATTATTTTATGCTCATGAGTATTCCTTTCTTTTTTAGCTAATTTTTGTCCTTTCTTTTTTCTTTTTCTTTTTCTTTTTTTTTTTTCTTTTTTTTTTCTTTTTTTTTTTTTTTGGCATTTAGGATAGCCCAGCAGGACCTAATTTTTTTTTGTCCTAAACCGAACAATTTTGGTCCTAATTTTTTCTTCTTTTCCTTTTTTTTTTTTTTTTTTTTTTTTCACTTGCTCATCACGTGAAAGTCAATTAATTGGAAAGGGAACATGTAAAAAAAAACCCAAGAAAAAGGGTTAGAAGAAAGGGAAAAAAAAAATGAAGAAGAAGGGGTTATAAGAATTAAAGATCAGGTTTATTTGAGAGAAAGATTAAGTTAGAAGAAGAAAGATTTTTTTTTTTAAAAAAAAAAAAAAAGAAAAACAAACTGAAAGTTAACACCATTGAAGTTTATTAAAAGTTACATGTGCATCTCTCATGTTTTAGGACACTTGTCAACTTATTAAACCGGTTTGTAGCTAATTTTTATCTGTCATTCCTATAGGAATGGAATGACTATTCCAAAGCTAAAAATATTACCAAGCTATGGAATAACTATTCCATTCCTTTGGTTTAATCCTTGTACCAAATGTACGGGTCTCAACTTTGTCAATCCCATGTGCCAAAAGGCAAGAAAAATAGCTCCTTTTTCCTGAGACTTATATCTTGTAACCTCTACTCTTTGTCATAGCTACAACAAAAAATAACTTGGAGCATAATCTATCAATAAGATGATAAGCAATCTCAAGACGTTTCTTCTTTTCTCTGGTCATTATAGATCGGTACAAGTAACAAGCAACATTGCAATTATGTCAAGAAAGAACATCGCACACATATTCAATAATTTAGAAAACAGCACAACACTACCATGTCAAAATTAAGTACATACAGGATATATGCCAAATCAATCCATCTACAAGAAACATAATATCTATAAACAGTAGTTAAATCAAATTCGTGTGCGGTTTCATTTTTGGATACGTACAAAGTTTTCACATTTTTACCTAACACCAGCTATAGATGTAGATAACACCCAATTAGATGCCCAAAAATGCTTGAGATTGATTTTCCCAGTGGTGCTTTGCCTGCTGAATCCTCTCTGTTCTTTCTCTCTTACGTCTCTGCTCCCAGTAATCAGGGCATCTGTTCAATTACGGATGCCAGAATATATAAGGAACTACCAAGAGGCCAAAAAACACAGAGAATTTTTTATTTATTTATTTTTATATTCATTTTATTAATGTTCTATGTTTTTGTTTTACATTTTCACTGCACTCTAATCTTGTTAAAAAAGATAAGTATTGTGCAATAGACCACAAATACAATAAATAACATAAAATAATTACACAGAAGAACACCATAATTTATGTGGTTCCCTTAGTGTGAGGCACGTCCATAAGCAGAGGTGATCACAAAGAACTCACTACAAAAAACAAGTAGTTTCGCTATGTGGTAGATTACCCACGTCGCGATTTCACCAGGTAGGTAATCCACCACGTAGCGAAATGTTTGGCGTGGGTAATTAGCCATGTGGATTGTTGCCACGTTGCCAAGTAGCCACATGGATTATTGCCATGCTGCCAATTAGCCATGTGGCTAAAATATTCATATTTTTCCATAATTAAAATTTTTTCAATCTTTTTTAAGATTTGAAATTTTAGCCATGTGCTTTATTGACCATGTGGCAAATAAACCACGTGACTAATTTATTAATTTTTTTTTTTTTTGAGAATTTAAAATTTTAGCCACTTGGGTTATTTGCCACATGGAAAATAACCCACATCTCCATTTGCATATATATATATATATATATATTAAAAAAAAATGTTTACAATTGGTGTACGTTTCGTGTCCCGCGCGCACCAATTTTAGAATTTCAAATTTGACTTTTTTTAATTAATTTTTTCATTTTTTTTCTTCCTAAAAGCTGTCACCTGGCCTCACATTTAATGCATTTACTCTTTCTCTCTCTCTTAGCTCTCTTCTCTCCCCTTAATCAAAAAAGAAAAGAAAAAAAAAAAAAAACTCTCTTCTCTCTTCTCTCTCTCTCTCTCTCTCTCTCTCTCTATCTCGTTTCTCTGATCCGTCTCACTCTCTTCTGATCTCATTTTGTTGTTTGCATTTTTTTTTCCACAATACAATCGACCACTCACCCCCACGGGCCCGGCCGCACGACTCATCGCCACCACTCGAGGAGATCGGGCGACTCAGAGAAGTAGAGATCGAGATCAAGAGAGGGAGGAGATTCGGCGACGGAGGAGGCCTCCTTTTTGGTGATTTCTAGTCCTTTTTTATGGTGATTTTTGCTCCTTTTTGGTCGTTTTTGTTGGTCACCGGAGTTTGTGTTTTTTTGATGATTTTTGGTCCTTTTTGTCGGTGACGGAGATGAAGGGTTGAGATCTCGCCAAGGAGTCGGATTTTAATTTTGGGTTGGATTTCATGGGGGGAGGAAGGGGAAGATTTCGCCGGCCCTTGAAGAAGTTTCTGGGGAAGGCCAGAAACAGAGCATCGTTGGCGATGGGAGCAATAACGCCGGGATCCCGGCATTATCCGACAAGGGAACAAAAAAAAAAAAACTTGGCGAGGGCCAGAAAGAAAAAAAGAACTCGCCCGATTTTTTATTTTTGATTTAAAAAAATATGTTTTTAGAGATGTGGGTTAGGGGTACGTGGCTAATTGCATTTATTTTGCCTTTTTTAAAAAAAAAAAAATTAAAATTACATTTAGTCACATGTCAGTGGCACGTGGTTAAATTCTACTTCGCTAAATAACCACGTTTTTGGAATGCGCGTGGCTAAATTGCATTTTACTACACCCTGATTCGCTACGCGGACCCCACGTCTTTAATGGACACGTGGCAAACGTCCAAATTTTACTCTCACACAAAAGATATTTTCCCCCCAAAAAAAAAATTAAAAAAATTAAAAACTTCCCTTGTTGTTTCTCTTTTTCTCTTTCACTGTCGCACGACTTCACCTCTTTCTCTCTCTCTTAGTATTTTTTTTTCTTCTTCCTGTCATGTGGCTAAGTGAGCTATCAAAATTTCCCTCATTTTTCTCTTGTGTGATGCCTCAAACAAAGAAGAAAATGAGCCCACCTTTGTCTTACTACAAAAGACATAATTTTTATGTTGGGAAGCATTGTGAGTTACTTGAAAGAAAAGTAAAAAATTAGGCTCTTACGTGGCAAAACAATTAAAGCCACATATCACAAATATTTACCTTGACTTAATTTCAGTACATCTTACAATGTGAAATTCCTTAAGATATCTCCACAAAAGCCCCTAAGGGCAGTCACAATTTACAAGCACAACTCAAGTACTTCAAGCATTTCTTGAAGTTGAGCATAGGACATGGTTAGTCATGCCATGCTTCTTTACCGTTCTCATTTGCCACAAAGCTTTATCAGCTAGTTCTGTCTTCCTGTCGATCCAATTACCCTATAGCCTTCTTTCTCTTAGGCAATTCTACCAACTCCCAAGTTTTGCTTTTCTGTAATGGCTACCTCCTTCGGCATAGCATTTTGAATGTACAATGAATAACATCTACTAAAGCAAAAGAAACTATATCCTGAAATCCAAACTTCTTCAGTGCCTTACGATCACGTTTCTCTTTTCCTTTTGCTAAAAAATAAGGCTTTTCTTGGTGTTGTGAATCTCTAGAAAACAGTTTAGCATCACTTTTATCCATGGGTCAACTCTAATAGTCAAACTCCACATTCACAATTGTCTCCCTCGCTAGTTGTCAGTTGATGCTTCATCTTCACCTTTTCTTAGCGTACAAGCCTCATCAAATACTACATCTCTACTAACAATTTTCGTAATTGAAACCAGATCCCACAGCCTCTAACCCTTAACACCTCTCTCGAAACCAAGAAATATTCACTTTCTTGACTTTGGATCTAATTTTTACCGTTCTCTAATTTCCATGTGAAAATATGCAGGGCAAACAAATATTTTCAAAATTGAATAATCAACCGGTTTACCTGTCCATACTTCCTTTGGAACATTAAAATCAATCGTTGCCTAATGGATTTCGGTTTGTGATGAAGCATAATAATTAACTGCGTAAGCCCAAAATTGTTTTGGCAATCTTGGATTTAACCTCTTGCATCTTGCCTTTCCCACACAATGTTATGTTCATCCTTTCAACAATCTCGTTTTGTTGTGGAGTCCCTTTAATCCAGAAGTGACGAATAATACCTTTTGTTTTGTAGAACTCCAAAAATTCAACATCCCTATACTCTAATCCATTTTTGGATCTAAAATATCACTTTTCTTTAGTCAGATTTTCCACCTATGCTTTCCATTGCTTGAACATGGTGAAAACCTCTCACCTTAATTTGTTTCATAAAATAAATCCAAACCTTTCTTGAAAAATGATCAATGAAGCTGACAAAATAGTACACATCTCCATTTTGAAGATACTGCTCCTAGTCTCCAAACATTTCAATGATCATAGTCGAGAACACCTTTGCTTGTATAAGAAGTCAATTTAAAACTAACTTTTTGTTGCTTCCTATACACACAATACTTGCAAAAAAACCCAATTTCCATAGTTTCAAGCATTTTAATAAATTCTACTAGTGAAGCTCAAACATACCACGCTCGCCTAGATGGCCAAGCCGCATATGCTACAAAACTGTTTCATCAATATTTGATTTTCCTAAAGTAGTACCTCCAACTCCACCTGTAACTGTGTTCCCAAATAACTTATACAAATCTTCAATTTTTACCTTTCGTTACCACTAAAGTACCTTTAGTTATTTTCATAACCCCATATCTAGCTAAATAACTATAGCCTAAGAATCCAATGTGCCTAAAGGTATCAAATTTTTCTTCAAGCTCTAAGGCTTATCTAACATAAGTAAATGTCCTCAAAGTCCCATCAAACATCCTAACTTTTATGGCACCTATTCGAATAGCCTTACACATAATATCATTACCTATCAAAATAGTACCAACATTATGGGATTTAAATGTCTCAAACCACTACATATTGAGACTTATATGATATAAGCAAGCGAAACCCAAAATCTAAGAATTTATAAGAGAATTGGAACACGTAGAAACTCAGAGAAGACATGCGCTAACCTCACAATCATCATACTTCTAATTGGAAACATTGACTCAATCCATGAAACCTTTTTTATTCTTTTTATCTTCAAAATCTTATATCAATACCTTGCAAAATCGTCAATAGTGCCCCATTTTGTGATAATAATATCACTCAACTTCTTTTTAATCTAACCAAGATTCCTCATCATTTGTCGATCGTGGCTTAGATTGAGATTATCTTCTTCTATCATTCTTCCCCTAAGACTTAACCCTTCTGTGCTTTGGGTCAGACCTCGCGACAAGCCCATCAGTCTGATCATTAACTGGTTTTCTTTTTGTTTCATGTTACAAGAGATCTCCAGTCACCTTTTCCAATTCTAGTGTTTTTTTCCCATACAATAATTTTGTAACCAGGTGATCATACCAAGGGGGAAGCGATGCTAATAGAAGTATCTTTTTATCTTCTTTTTCAATTTTCACTTCAATGTTCAACAATTGTGTATTCAACATGTTAAACTTGTTGAGGCCCTCAAGCAAATGTATAGTTTTTTCCATCTCTAAACCATTAAACTGCTTCTTCACGTACAACTTATTCGTCAAATTTTTTGTCGTATATAGACTCTAATTTCTACCAAATTGTCTGAGTCTTTTCTTCATCAATAACATTATGAATAACTTCATCTCACAAATTGAGATAGATCACATTGGTAACCTGGGCATACATCTCTTCCCACTTATCATCATCAACCATATATAGCACTTTGTATACTCATTAAATCAAAAGACACAAGGACACCAAAATTTATGTGGTTCCCTCAATGTGCGCTACGTCCACAGGTGGAGGCCATCATGAAAAATTCACTAACGAGAGATTGAGTACAAAAATAGTGAAGAGAAAACCAGTCAAAACCCCAATAAACCAAAATGTCACTCTCAAACAAAAGTGATTCTTTCCCAAAGGAGAAACAAAAGTAAAAACTTATCTTTTGCTGGGACAAGCAGTGGTGTTGTTTTTTTTGTTTTTTTTTCCTCCTTGGCATGAGGCTATGTACCACCTCACTACAAAATTATAGCAAAGCATTGTTTGAAGATTCGATTTTTGAATCCTAAGATGACATTCACCAATCTTGGAATGGTTACCACGGTTTGCATATCTAAAAGATCTTTTCAGATTAAGTCACACGTGCAATTCTAAGACCCATAGCAAAAGTTATGCATGTTTTTATAAACACTGCGCAGTGTTGTCTAGGACCAACGATCGAACATTCAGAGCAACGATTGATCGGTGGGACCTGGACCAAAAAAAATGTCACTTTTTGAGTTATAAAAAGGATGTTTTGGGGCTAGAGTTCCATTTTGTGGGCCCCCAAACGTCAAAACATGAACCAGCAGCCCCATGAAAGAGAAAATAGAGAGAGAAAGAGAGAAATTAAAGGAAAGTTAAGAGATTTGAGAGGAGAAGAAGAGAAGGGAGTGTGCTTAGAGCAAGCTTTTCTTTTTTAAGTTTTTTGAAGTTTCAAATGATTTATGGTACATGGAGCTACTTTTTCGAAATTTATGTGGTGTGTTGGTATTTGGTTCATGGGTTTGTGTGTTGGGTGAGAATGTTAGAGGAGAAGGTCTCTTCCATAAAAACACCCAAGGTTTTATTTGAAAAGCTTGAGACTTTGGGATTATATGGTGAAGAATGTGTTGTACAAGGATGGAAAACGAGATTAAAAGAGTGTGTATGTGATTTATTTTGAATTTGTATTGATGCTTTGAGCTATTTAATTTTCCAAGTTGTCCAAAAGTAGATCTACGATTGTTTAAGGTGTTGATGTGTAGTAAAGGAAAGCCTTGTTTTTGAAAGAAATGTTGGACTTTTGGTAAAAAAGATGTGGAATTTGATGTTTGGATGCTACTTTGAGGATTGATTTGTGCTTAGGACAGTGTAAGGAAGCCTCTTTAGGCCTTAGAAAGAGCTAGATATGTCAAAGGTAGGATATTTTTGGATTCTTAGAGTTTTTGCTTAGTGAACGATTGAACAATGCGAGGAACGATCGAACGGTCAGAATGATCGAACAATCCTAGTAACGATCGAATGGTGCCCCGGCCTAGTGCAGTATTTGGGGTTTAGGCTCTAAGATAGGGTTTTTAGATGGTATCTTTCTAATTTTGGAAATTATGTGACACAATTGTAGGGTTTGTGTAAAGACTTCAAGAGGATTTTTCAAGGGATTGAATGCAATAATAGGATGATATGCAATGGTGAGAATCGAAAGGGTAGTTTAAGTGAGAAAGGTAAGTAAGCTACCCTTGTGCTTGTATTTTTGTAAATATTGACCCTCTACATTTTATATGCAATGTTATGCAAAGAAAAACCCGAGTTTCCTTTTGAGCATTATGAAATTTTTATGCAGGAAATGTATGACGTGGATTATTTTTAAAAATATTGTCTCAAATTATGCATGAAATGACTAGCTTGGTGTGTTTAAATGGGATGGCTATGCGATATTAAATATGATATTTTTTAATGAAATGATGAAAGTGATAAATGTGATGACATCGATCCAGTGTGTGTTTTAATAACTTTGGAGACAATGCAACATGTCATTAGTTGAGGTGTAGCCTTACCGGCTATTAGGCCTAAGTAAGGGGGGCTAGGTCGATAGGATTTCGTAGAGAGCGTATGTACGAACCAGTACTTCTTGTCGAAAGGTGATGTGCATGACAAGCCAGTGATGTAGAGCTAGTGATATTGTATAGATACTCTATGTAGGAAATGATGATACTTACAAAGGGAGTGTCTTCAGTAAAATGTTTTAAGAGAAATCTTTCTAAAAAGGTTAATTTTGGAAAAGAAATTTGCATTAAAGATACTTTTATCAAAATAATGAAATGTTCACAGTCACACACTAGCACCAGATTACTGGCTTTCTAAGTCGCAGACTTACATTTTACCTTTTTCACCTGTTAAATACAAAGGAGTCATATAGGTTTTGGTAAGAAGGACCTCAAGGCAAATGAAGCCATTTGGCGTAAGATATTGATAAGGTTAATGCTTAATGACTCATTGCAGGATCTCAGAGGTTGCTCATAGTAATTAGTACTTTTGGGTGACGTTGCAAAATTAGTGTTTTGAGACGGGTTTTTGTATTAACATTTAGTATGGATCTTATTTATAGCAATGATGTGTATAATGTACTGATTTAAGTTAATGTGATGATTCTTAGTAAATGCTCTGGTTGTAATGATTAATATAATGTTGAAAGAATAAAAGAAAAGTCATGTATTTTTTCTGCTTAGCAATCTGATTTTGAGGAGTAGAGAATCTCTTAGGGACTTTTTTAGGTGGTATATAGGTTCCCGGTGGCACACCATGTTAATTAATTTCGGAGGCATTACAAGTTAAGTCCACTGCCAAAAGTTTCCTCATTTTTATCTTGTGCAGCACCTCAAACAAAGAAGAAAAAAAGCTCACCTCTACCTTACCAAAAAAGATTAAATTTGTATCTAGGTAATCTTCCTAGGTTACTTGAAAGAAAATTAAAAAAATTGGCCAAACAATCAAAGCGATATCTCAGAATACGAATATAGAACTTGAAGAATGATATCAAGCTAAGTTGTCTCAAACGAAAGGATATAACTCAAGGAGAACATAGAACATAATACACAAACATACCTTTTGCTTAATAGAGTACTAAGCTCATCCAAGCGTACGAAACTTGCAAAAACTCCTTTCTAAAACCAACACAAGTAACTATTAAGTTAATATTCCAAATTGATGAGGTGCTACAACTTAATTCCTACACAGAAGACAAAAACAAGTGCTTCTATTTTTCGCCTTTTTTTTAAAAAAAAAAAAAAAAAAAGGAAAACAAAAATTTATGAAATGAATGAACTATCCCAAGATACTTGAACATGTAAAATTGCAATTAATGTGACCAAATACCCTAAGGAAAGGGAAATGGTTAATCCCAATCATAGGAGGAGCTGATGAAAAATTATAAAGAGACCACACACATTTTCACATAAAACATACTTAAGAAGATTAAAGTTGTAAATGAACAAGGCGATTCGACAACCCGGTTGTACAAAATCGACTCAAATTTGGTTTGTTTAATAAATAACCCAATCGTGAACACAAATAAGGCTTGATTATTAAATGATCTATACTTGTATAAACTCGGCCTGACTCGTATAAGCTTGTATAACTTCATTTTTTTATAGTATTATTCTAATTTCATAATTAGAACATTTTAAGTAAAGAGGAATTATATTCCTAATATAATAGATATAACTTGAATTATTGTTATTGTGAGTCATATACATATATGTGTGTGTTTGTGGCGCATGTCGCACCGTACCCTTTCTTTCTCTGGGAGGTTCCCCATTTCGATTCCCTCCATGTTAGGTCTTTTCGATCAATATATATATGGAAGACTTTATATAAATACTAAAAAAACACATATAAACTCGAGATTAAATTATTTAAGAATCAAGTTAATTTGTTTAATTAACTCAAATGATAAAATCTCAACAATAATTAATTAACTAATAATTAATATGGATTTATGAAGAAAAAAATCATGATATTTACTTTATATAAGAAATGAATAAGTTAACTGAACAACTTGTGAACAAGTTTGAATTCGCTGGAAAAATAAATGAGCCAAGCCTAATTAATAAACTATCTAGTTTGGTGAAAAGATCGAGGATGGCTTGTATTCGAAATAAAAATTAAATGAAGCGAGTTTAAACATTCAATACTCGGCTCAATTACAAACTTAAAGAAGATTATTAAATGTCTCCATACCAAGAAATAAGAGCACAAAAGAAGAATAGTTTCACTTGTAATGGACCTAAGATGGATGCATATGTTTTGGATCAAACACACTAGCAGTTTTTGATAGAAATATGAGTTGTGGGTTGAAGAGATGAACATGATGAACATCAGGTATTGTCATGACCTAGATATATATATACTAAATCACCTCTCTTTGCAATCAAATAGTAATTGATGTTTTATGAAACCGTCTATATATTTAGCTCTGATTTTATATGAAACATAGTCCACATGTCTGTGAAGTGGCTTCATAATCTATTCCATATTATTCTGAATATCTAATCTTATGTTCCCTCCTCCAAATAATCCAATGATACTACTACAAGAAATTAAAATTCAGTTTTAGCCACAAGATTTTTAACAACGACAAAAGTTTCATTGCTAAAAGTCACTTTCAGCAATTACAAATGAAACTCATTTCTAATTATAAGATGAAAAAAAAAAAAAAAAAAAAAAAAAAAAAAAAAAAAACAGACAAGTATCCTATTATTGTGGGAGAACTCTTCTCGCCACAACAAATTAGAAAGGAAACTTTTTTTAGCTGACCCTATTATTCTATTTTTTACTTTTTGCTAAAAAGTTTTATTTACTATTGATTGACGACAAAAATAACATGTCGTTGCCAAGTAAATACTAGCGGCAATATTTTTTTTTTCTTAACTATTAGCGACGATTTGCTCGATGAACTCCATAGCACAACATAATTCACAGAATTAGATCTTTGAGCCATCAAATTAGGCTCTACCCAAATGAAATTTACAAAACCGCTTTCCCAACAAACAATGGCCATTATCTTTTGTTCTTTATTGAGATGCTTCATTCTAGTATTTTTTTTATGACATTCTTATTTAAATTGCATCATGGGAACTCCATATTTCTCTACTTAACAATTTTTGTCTAAAGCCAACCAAGTCTGCTTTCAGGAAGACAAAACTAGAGTATTTGGCCTACATCATCACTAATAGGTGGAGTATTGGTAGAGATCCAATGAAGATAGCCTACATGCAAGAATGGCCTACGCCCAAGACTACCATTGAGCTATGGAGATTTATGAGATTAACAGAGGTAGTGATGAAGTTGAGAGTTTATTTGTTAAGGGTCGTTTGAAAGATTTCTATAAGTCTAGAGGTCAATCTAGTTAGAGGGGCTCAAATAAAGGTAAAGGACAATCAAGAGGCCGATTGCAATCCAAGTCGAAGAAGAAAGTTAAGTATTACAATTGGAAAAACTATGGGATAATAAATATGAGTGTCTAAAGCTGAAAAATAAATAGAAAGATGATAATAAACAGAGGTATTGTTGAAGAAAGATATCATTGTTCAGAACATGTCCTAGAAGTTAGCGTTTCTAAAATTCACTTTTACAATGGGTGTCTCCTTATTTCTGCCTGTAAATTTCATATGTGCCCCAAAAGGGATTGGTTTACTACCTATGAGTCAGTGAGTAGTTGTTCAGTCTTGATGGGAAACGACGTACGTAGTCTGCAAGATTGTTGGTATTGGTACAATCAGAATGCATGACAGAATTGTTAGTACTTTTATAGATGTTCAACATATACTAGATTTGAAAAAAAAAATGTTATTTCTTTGGGCACTTTTGACTCCCTTGGTTACAAGTATTATGGTGAATGGGGTGTTCAGGATAGTGCCCTAAACTCCAATTATTTTATATGACATTTTAGTTTTAATGAATAAAGTTTTTTATTCACTGATTTATTTAATGAGCATTAGGCATATAAGTTGTTTACATATGTGCTTTTAATAATTATTATTTATCATATATATGTAAAGGTCCAAAGGTTGCATTGAAAATGGTCAAGGTATGAGCAATGAGATTATCATACAGAAGATCTTAAACAATAAACCTTGCAATTTGTAAAATATTGTTCGTAGTCACTAATAGAATTGGACATTCTATTTGATATGACTATAACACATTAATCATAATGATTTATCTTAATCATTTGGAGAAAAGACTTCTGATTGATGTATTGGTGCGGATACAATGCAGTACTAAACGGATCATGTGAGTTGTCATTCTTTTATAACACTATAAAAAGACAAAAGTGTCAATCGCCTCTTTATTGGAATAATTGGCAAAAGACAGTTGTTGGGGCAGTAAATTATTCAGGATACCCAGGACAAGATAGTTCTTATCCAACATAGGATGACAGCTGCTCAGAGTCGACACAAGAGTTATGCTGACAACTGAAGACGAAAGTTGGAATTTAAGGCAAGGAATTATGTATTTTTTAGGATATCCCCTATGAAGGGCGTGAGATTTGGGAAGAAAGGGAAACTAAGCCCTCAATTTGTTGCACCTATTGAGATAGTAAAAGGAGTAGGTAAGCTAGCGTACCGAGTTGCCTTACTGCCAGATTTTGCAAGTATGCGCGATGTTTTCTATTTTTTTATTCTAAGAAAATAAATTTCCATCTAGAAACTTGTGGTGGAATGCGAGCCATTGGAGATTAAAGAAGGACAATCATGCGAGGAAATGCCTATGTGGATCTTGGACCGTAAAGGGTAAGTGTTGCGCAACAAGAAGATTCCTATTTTCAAGGTCTTGTGGTGCAACCATAGAGTTAAAGAGATCATGGGAGGCAATGCAAGATATGACAAACCCACACTAAAAGCCAAATGAAACGTTAATCAAGCATCTAAAACCCTAAATCGGTTAAAATATGCATTATGTCATAGTATCGAACTTTCAGTATCTTCGTGGAAAGATTGGCATCGATCGTTCCGTAGTCATGTCGAGCGTTCAGTCATGGGTAGAAACCAATCTAAGACCAAATCCATAAACAAACTTTAATATAACAAGATGTGTGGTTCCAACACTATTCCTCATACGGTCTTATCCATCAATATAGCCTTCACACACACCGGAGTTTGTCCATTTGCATTAAATATCCAACCCAAGTCTCGATCTATCACAAATCTTCTAAAAAAACACAAGGTAGTCCAATTCATTGCCTCATCATTCTCGATACAAGCGCTCTTTTCATCTTTAGTCCATTCAGTTATCGCCTTATCTAGGCCTTCCCAATCACACTTGATGATAGTCCAAACGTCCATTATAACACCGCAGTCAAATTAATTAACTAGGAATTAACTTCATCATTCACTTCCTAGCAATATTCCCTCAGGATGAGAATCAAGGATCTCACACTCTCCGAAGAGAGCCTACAACAAAAGAATTTACACTTACCTATAGAGATAGCTATTAATTAAACCCACAATCTCATAAACAAGCAGCGCAAAACTAAAAAATGATAACATAGATAGCTTCTCCAAATGTTATGGTCAAAGACAAGTCATCAACACAACATAAATATTACAAACCAAATCTAAGAGTCATAAAAGCATAAACTCCAATGCCTAGTCTTAAGAAGATAAACTAGGTAAAGGATCTCAATCATATGGTGGTGAATGTCTCCATTACCGTCCCACAAGTCCTTCAGCCACACAGAATTCAGCTCCTAAAAAATAATCCTGATTATGTCCTCCAAAAGATCGTGACACCTTACAGGGTCCATCATATACTAAACTATATATAAAACAACACATGTTTTATAGGTGAAAAAGATACAAGTCTAAGTCCATGACTTAGTGAGTATAAATACGCATGATTTACATGTTGTCATATGATGAACTCAGATGTTTAAGGTATAAATCACGTACAGTAATGTAAAGTTCTAGTTCCTCATTTGATCAGATGATCATGAATTCAATATAAATATAGTATATGCTATAATAAGTGAATCATGTCATAGCTGAACTCTATATAGTCTATCCAAGCCCTTAACCCCTTCTTGGTGGGTTTGATGCTGTCCCGAGGTAGCCATAGTACAATTCTGATGCCCAGAATATCAAGTGACTCATGCTACTAGTAGCCCAACCGAGTCTGACAGCGGGTGACTCATGCTACTAGCAAAACCATTGTGGTGGCCCCATCCATACATGGTGCGCCGGTCACAAAGAACCATTGGATTCAAGACTTAACATAAAAGCTCTTTGACCATAGGGCTAACCCATATAATAGTAAGCCTATGGCTAGTATCCCACATGTACCAGTGTACTATGTCATATGATGCAATTTAATATTCATTGTCTTTTACATGCATGCATTTACAAACACATCATTTTTATTATCTTGTTATACATCAATCATTCTCACAAAGTAGATTTCACATGAATCTAAAATGCATTTTATTTTAGTTGTAACGGATTTGATATTTAGAATAATCATGCCACGCGGAAAAATAGTAACAAGTATCCATGTGAGTTTTACTCACTTTAGTTGTATAGTTCCTCCACAAAGTCCTCTTGAAGCTCCACAGCCTCAAAATATATGAAAAGACCTTATATTAGTTCTAATGCTAAGCTAAATCAAGCCTTAAGTCCTAAAATGCTAAAAATAGGCTCACTGCTCAACCATCAAACTTTTGGACATAATAGATCGAGCGTTCATCTAGAAGAGGGTCAAATGTTCGGTGCTAGACAAAAACCCATTTTGAATTAAAATCTCCACCAAAACTCATTTTGACATGATATAAGGCCTTAACATGATTTCTAAGACAATCCAAAACTTAAATAACATTCCCATGCAAAACATGGTAGTTCCAACATCATTGAGTCATTAATCAACCACTAATCTTGTATTGAAACTATAAATCAGAAAAAACTAACTAAACAATATATTAAAAAAAAGATAACAACCTAATAACACTGATAAAAACAAGTTAGGCTAGGAAAGTTACCACATTCGAAGAACAAGAACCAAGAGAGCTAATTATCTCTTTCCAAATCACTCTCTCACTCGTACTAGGGTTTTAAATCTATAGGAAACCGAAAATTTGGCTTAAGGGTTGTAATGATCCTTTTTATAGGTGTGAAAAAGCTAAGGATAAGACTGAACCATCTAATTTTTCAAGTATTGCAGGCATCAAATGTTCGGTGTACGATTAAACCAAAGGACTTAGGGTTTCAAGCGAATGTTCAATTGTACTATCGAATGTTCGGTGTACCATCGAACCAATGGTCTTAGGGTTTTATGCAAACGTTCAGGTATACTATCGAACGTTCGGTCTAGGTCTACAATTGAATGTTCGGCTATACTATCGAACCCTCATGTTCTTATTATCCCAATTGAGGTTCACTTAACCCTATTTAGTACTTTGAGGTATTACATTTTTCCCTCCTTATAAAAATTTCGTCATCAAAATTTCAAAATGAGAGAAAATAATTAAGAGGAATAGTAATGTTACCTTATATCTGTAGTTTCGCAAGATCTGTGCTTGGTAAATTCTTCGGTGATCTCGTCCTATTCATTTTTCGGCACTAAAATTCCCTCGTCTTTAAAAGGATACGGAAATTCAACCTGCAGATCATCTAGAGCATCGTAGTCGATGTTGCCTGTGCTATACCAATCTTCGTCGATATCAACTCTCAAATATATCAACTTGCAGATGGAGTTGTTCCACGTGCATTTGGGATCCATTGGTATATTTGCCATGATCCTAAGCTTCATGATCAAGAAAACACACTAGTCTTAGTCGTCATTACTCAAACCATCTTAATCGATAACTGCACAAGTTCAAGATAATTCGAAAGTAACTAATCATACACATAGGATTTTCAAATAGATGTGGATAACGGTTCCTCATATCCCGTGTTGCTTTCCATGATGCTTCCTCGACTCAATGGTTCCATCATAACACCTTGACGATAGGAATCGTCTTGGTGCGCAACAATTGCTTCTTGCGATCCAAAATATGTATAGGCATTTCCTTATATGTTAGTCCTTCCTCAATCTCCAATTGCTTGTACTCGACTACCAAATTTGGGTTAGGGATGTACTGCCTTAGTATCGAAACATGGAAGACATCATGCATCCTTGTTAGATCCGATGGTAGGGCAACTCGATAAGCCAACTTCCCTAGTCTTTGAGTAATCTTGAAAGGTCTGACAAATCGAGGGCTCAGCTTTCCCTTCTTTCTGAATCTTATAAATCCTTTCATTAGGGACATCTTAAAAAATAATCGGTCACCCATTTCTAATTTCAGTGTCCTTCTCTGTTTATCAATGTAACTCTTTTATCGACTCTAGGCTGTTGCCATCCTTTGTCTAATAAAGATTACTTCGTCCCGAGTCATTTCAGGACCCAATAGTTGTCGCTCCCTTTCATTGATCCAATTCGAAGGCGATTGACACTTTCGTCTGTAGAGTGCTTCATAAGGTGGCAACCCAATAGTTGCGTCTTACTACTGCTGTAGGAAAATTAAATCAAACATAGATATTGAAAATTTAAACAAATGTAGATATTGAAAATTTAACCAAAAGATATTGAATCCAAAACACAAGCTTGCAACATATCTTCTAAGATCAAAATGGTTTACTCCGACTGACTATCAGTCTGCGGGTGAAAGGCAGTGCTAAACTTAATTCCTTCCCCATTTCATTTTGCAAGCTCTTCCAAAATCTTGAAGTAAATTGGGAATCTCTATCTGAAATGATTGTTGAAAGGACTCCAAGAAGTTGTACCGCATTTTGCACATATAACCTTGCCAACTTATCCATCAGATCCTTAAATTTCATGGGGATGAAATGAGCAATCTTAGTCAAATGATCCACAATAACCCAAATGGAATCGTCTCTAGTTGACATTTTTGGTAAACCTAGTATGAAGTCTATTGCTAGTTTGTCCCACTTCCACTTGGGCTTGAGTAGTGGCTTGAGCATTCTTGTCGGCCTCTGGTGTTTTGCCTTCACTTGTTGACAAGTAGGGCATTACTCAACATATTTGGCAATGTCTCACTTCATGTTGGTACTTCCAGGATGTACATTGTATAGAGAACGATGAACCTCATACTTGCTTGAAATGGGTGAGCATCCCATCAACCCTTAGGTGAAACTCCTGTGCCTTTCCTTCTTCAATGTGTTGCTTGTTCTTTAAACACTCTTGATCGTTAATTTGACCTATCTTGATCCTTTATAGTAATTATGGCTAAATCACCATAGTAGACAAAATCCCAGGTTTGCCGTTACCAACGACTTCCAACTTTAACGTCTCGAGCTCCATAATCTATTGAGGTTGAGAAATCCCAAGGGAAACGAACTTGATTGTTGACTTCCTACTTAAAGCATTTGCAACCACATTGGCTTTACCCAGATAATAATTGATCTCACAATCATAGTCTTTGATTAGCTCCAACCATCTCCTTAGACTCATTTTTAATTCCTTATTAGTGAAGAAATACGTTAAGCTGTTATCATCCGTGTAGATCTCGCACTTTTTGCCATGCCAATACTTTAAGCGAAAAAAATGGCTGGCAATTCCAAATCATGCGTCCACTAGTTCTGCTCATAGCTTTTCAACTGACATGATGCGTATGCGATCACCTTACCATCCTGCATAAGTTTGCTCCCCAGTCCATAACCACAAAATTCTCAAATTATGTACGTAACATTAGTACATGTATTGATACTAACCACTTCTTCAACCCTTAGATGCTTTCCTCGCAAGTTTCCATCCATAATTAGCGAGTGTTTTTCCAAGTGAGGGTGGTCAAAGGCGTTGACAATTTGGAAAAACATTTAACAAAGCGTTGGTAGTAACCAGTGAGTCCTAAGAAACTTTGAATCTTGCGTACACTGGTCGGCCTTCCCCATTCAACAATTGCCTTGACCTTATAAGGGTCTACTGACACCCCTTCTCTAGAGATCACATGTCCAATGAAGGACATGCTATCCAACCAAAAGTCACACTTTTCGAGTTTGGCGTAGATTTGCTCTCGTCGAAGCCTCTCCAAAATCTTTTCACAAGTGCATTTCGTGCTTCTCCAGACTCTTGGAATAAATTAAGATGTCATCGATGAAGACCACTATGAATTGATCAAAATATTCATGGAAAAATCTATTCATTTTGTCCATAAACACTACGGGGGCATTCATCAATCCAAATGACATCACTAGAAACTCGTAATGTCCGTAATGAGTTCTAAATGTTGGTGGTAGCCTGACCACATGTTGATCTTTGAGAATACGCTAGCTCTTTGTAGTTGGTCCAGCAAATCATCCATCCTTCGCAGGGGATACTTGTTCTTGATTCTAACCTTGTTCGGCTCCCGATAATCGATGCACATCCTCATAGTTTCATTTTTATTCTTAACAAACAACATGGGCGCTCCCCATGGAGACGAACTTAGGCAAATAAAACCCTTGTCCAGTAATTCCTGCAATTAGATCTTTAAATTCTTTAGCTTTGTTGGTGCCATCCTATAGGGAGCCTACGATATAGGACCAGTACCTGGAATACACTCTATTCCGAATTCAACCTCCCTTTCAGGTTGAAACCAAGAATAGTTCGTTGAGAAGAAGTCCGGAAAGTATCGTACTACCGGAAAATCTTGCGAGTCTTTGTCCTTCTTTTCTGCAAGTTTGATGATGAATGTCGAAAAGCGCTTAGTCTCTACTCAAGACAAGCTTCCCAGCCTAAACGGCCGATACGGTAGATGGTAGGGGCTTCACTCGCAATCCCATGAAAGTGACCTCTACTTCTCTCCAAGGCTTAAGCATTACTTGCTTTTGAGTGAAGTTGATACGAGTATAATGCTTCGCCAACTAGTCCATTCCTAGGATAACATTGTAACCGTGCATGGAAAATACTACTAAGTTTGCTGGAAGAACGTTTTCACAAATGTTTACAGGGCATCCGAAAACTACTCGTTTACATACTACAGTTTTTCTTATTGGAGTAGCGTCTGCCAAACCAACTTTTACAGGTCTTACTGCTAGTCTAGTTAGTCTTACAAACATTCTTGATATGACAAAATGGGTAGCCCCTGAGAAAAAAAAAAAAAAAAAAAAAAAAAAAAAAAAAAAAAAAAAAAAAAAAAAAAAAAAAACTAATGCCTTAATCCAAGAATAGAAATGACTACATAAATTCTTCATGGTTCATCCATTGCTTACTACAGGATGCCTTGCTTCCCTCCAATTCGCCATATCATAAATAGATGGGTGATCGAGATTGACAATTGCATCGAGTCCAGGTTAACATCTCCTTGAACAGGAATCTCCATAGTCTCAATATGGACGTCCTCTCCAATGTCTCCCAATTCTAGAGCATTGGAGGTCCAGTATATGGATTCCTTCGAGGTGGAATCTTTTGCAATAAATAAAATAGTCAAAACCAGCTCGGATAGAATCAAGCAACTAACCTTAAGATAAGGTCCTATCGATTAATTAGCCTAAGCTATTGTGTAATCATCTTCCTAAGGCTATGTCTACTAAATCCAATAGTCATCAAAGCATTGCACTCTGATACCAATTGTAACGCCCATATAAAATTAATTAACTGGTAATTATCTTCATGGTTCGCCTCTAAGCCATATTCCATAAGGAATAAGACTCAGGGATCTCATACTCTCCTAAGTGAGCCTGTGTCGGAAGGCTTTTCACTTACATACTAAAATAATTGTTTATTAAACCCACAACTTGATAAATAACCAGAGAAGAACTAAAACATCATAACATCTATAACTTCTCCAAATGTTACAGCACAAGACGAATCATCGGCACAACATAAATATTACAAACCAAATCTAAAACTCGTAAAACATAAAGTTACAGGCCTAGTCTTAAGAAGATAAACTAGGTAAAGGATCTCAATCATATCGTTTGCGATTGTCTCCGTCACCATTTAGCATGTCCTTCAGCCACACTGAATTTAGCTACTAAAAAATGATCCTAATTATGTCCTCCAAAAGAACCTAACGCCTCATGGTGTTCGTCATATACTAAACTATCTATAAAACAACACTTGTTTGATAGGTGGAATAGACAAGTGTAAATCTACAACTTAGTGAGTATAAATATGCATGATGTACATGTTATCATATGCAGAAATCAAATGTTCAAGGTCAAATTCACATCTAGCAATGTAAAGTTATAGTTCCTCATTTGACAAGATTATCATGAATGCAATATAGATATAGTATATGTTGTAATAAGATAATCATTTTATACTTCAACCCCGTATGGTCTATCCAAGCCCTAAACCCCTTCTTGTTAGGGTTGGCACTGTTCCAAGAGACCCGTAGTGTAATACCGATACCTTGGATATAGCATACGTTCATATACTAATAGCTCATCCGAGTCCGACATCGGGTAACCCATGCTACTAGCAAAGCCGTCATGTTAACTCCATCCGTACATGGTGCGCCGATCACAAAGAACCATTGGATCCAATACCAAACATAACAGTAAATCTATTTTACCATAGGGCTAAGTCGTATGATAGTAAGTCCATGACCATTATCATGCACGTATTGGTGTACCATGTCATAAGATGCAATTTAATATTCATCGTCTTTTACATGCATGCATTTACAAAGTCATCATTTTCATTATCTTGTTGTTCATCAATCATTTTCACAAAGTAGAGTTCACATTAATCTAAAATGCATTTCATATGAATTGTCAACATGCGAATTTGATATTTAAAATAGTCATGCTAGGCGGAAAAATAATAACAAGGATCCATGTGAGTTTTACTCACTTGGGTCGTGTAGTTTATCCAAAAAGTCATCTTGAGGCTCCACAACTTCGAAATCTATGAAAATACCTCATATTCGTTCTAACGCTGAGCTAAATCAAGCCTGAAGTCCTAAAATGCTGAAGATAGGCTCACTGCTTGACCATCGAACGTTCCGACATAACAGGTTGAACATCTGGTCACGACATCGAACGTTTTTCTGGACGAGGGTCGAGCATTCAATGTTGGACATAAACCCATTCTAAATCACAATCTCCACCAAACTTCATTTTGACAAATTTCTAACACAATCCTAAACCATAATAACATTCCCATGAAGAACATGGTACGTCCAACGTTATTGAGTCATTAATCCAACACTAATCTTTCATTAAAACAAAAAACCAACAAGAAATTGAAAACCATAAGTTAGGGCACGAAAAACTAACTAAACAGTAGGTTAGAAACAAGATAACAACCCAATAATACTAATGAAAACTAGGTTAGGAAAGTTATGTCGTTTGAAGAATAAGAACCAATTACTCGCTCAATCTTTCTAGGCTTTTAAAACTAAAGGAAACCAAAAATGGGGCTCAAGGGTTGTAAGTATCCTTTTTATAAGCGTGAAAAAGCTGAGGATAAGACTAAACCCTCTGATTTTTTAAGTACTGTAGGCATCTAACGTTCAAGCTGTACCATTTAACGTTTGTTGTACGATCTGACTAACGGTCTTAGGGTTTCAAGCAAACGTTTGGCTATACTATCGGACCAATGGTCTTAGGGTTTTAAACGAAGGTTAGGTTGTATTATCAAACGTTCGGTCTAGTGCTACAATATAATGTTCGGTTATACTACTGAACGCTTGGATGAGACATAAGTCTAAAATCTTCCCCTTAATGAACCCTAATATCCTTACTAGCTAAACTAAGGTTCACTTAACCCTAATTAGTACTTTGGGGTATTTCATGTATAGACTTAAGATACACTCTCATACAGATCATCCAATAAGCTTAATTGGATTTGTCAAAACAGGGAATGGCATTGGGAATTTGGGATTGAGAATGAGACATTTGAAGATGAGTCAAAGATCACACTGACGAAATTAATCATTCACTGAGTGAACCTTAAGCTCTGATACCATTGAAAAATATAGCCCTACGACTCCACTAACACCTAGAAGGAGGTTGAGTAGGTGTATGTCAAAATAGTGCATAATTTAAAAATTTACGACCATAACCAAACTTAATTATACAGCA
Organism: Alnus glutinosa; assembly: GCF_958979055.1. Classification (NCBI taxonomy): domain Eukaryota; kingdom Viridiplantae; phylum Streptophyta; class Magnoliopsida; order Fagales; family Betulaceae; genus Alnus; species Alnus glutinosa. The sequence goes on from NC_084895.1 coordinate 10,998,195, forward strand.
AATTAAAGAATAAAAATTCTATAGTAGTTTGATAATGGCAGACCACAAAGTATCAAGGCCACAAAATCAACATAAGGATTTTGGTGACGAAGTAGAAATCCTTTGAACACCTCAAAGGTAAAACCATTACGGGATAGCCAACCAAAAAAATCAATCTATTATAGAAGAATGAGAAATTAGAAAAAGTTCATACTTACAAAACCTTTATAAAAGACACATACCTAAACCTGGCAAACGACCCGCTTGCCCGCTACCGCAGTAGTTCCCTTAGAATCGCTAAAAATTTTTTTTACTTGATATTCTTTACCGAAACTCTAGTAGGCTTCACTTGTTGTTTATGAACGGTAGTGATTTTTTTTTTAAAAAAAAAAAAAAAAAAAAAAAAAAAAAAAAAAAAAAAAAAAGTAAAAGAGACTCTAAAAGAGGAGCAATTGAAAGCATAAAAAACTAAACTTTCTCTTTTAGTACATTTTTCTCTGGAAATATTACATTCAATCCTCTTAAAAATCGTGCTCCAAAAGCCCTTAAATTGGCTTGAGAAATTAGCCCTAAAAACTTAAAGTTGCTTACCCAAAAATTGCATCTATAGCTTGTTTGGACGAGATTAATTGCAAATGAGTCATACTGCCAAAAACTTGTCTGCAAACTCGTTCGAACAACTTTGCACATGAAACAGTCTATCTAATTTTTTTGTCATTTATTGACAGCCCGTTTTGAACCAGTAAACATTGGAATTAGAAATTTTCATGAAATACAAAGTTGTAGAATTTTGAGTTAGCTTTCAACGCCATCAAGCTTTCTTCAATTGGAGCTCAAAATAAAAAATTATGACAATTTTAATATGACTAGGTCAATGTTGATAGCATACACAAACTTGAATAATCATGTCTTCGATTTACTTTTTCACCGACTTTACCCCAGAATAAAACATACAAACATGTTTTAACACTAAATTTGCCAACACTAAAAACCTAACATATTTGAAACTTAAATGAGATGAGACTCTTGCAGGTCAAAACTCATCAACTACATACGTATCCTACTGGAAATAGTGAAGTTCTATCCTACTAAGTAGAGATAAAGATATTATGATCCGTAAGATTAATTTAGCTTACGACCAGTCTATTCCAATAATCCAATCTCTGTAACTTAAGTCAAGGTAAGAGAAATGATGCAGATATCAAGTTACCTGTCGGCACAAAGGACATTTTTTTTTGGGAGCTGCCGCCTTTAGTCCATCAACAACAGTCACAGACGCAGCTGAGCAGCCACACATGTAGCAAAACATATGACCACAACTGAGTGAAACTGGGTCAAAGACGGTCTCCTATTGAGAGCAAACAAAGAATAACATCATCAATTGTCGATAAATATTCTTGAGATAAGCAAAAGGACATGACTAATGCTATACTCTCATTCTTATATTCTTTCATGTGGTGATTAAAATTACCATTAATTTGGAATGAATTACTATTAAATTTTAGATCTAATGGTTATTTTAAAGGCCACGACAGAAAGTGTCAAAGTGAGAGTGTATATCGAAGTAGTTCTAAGTAATGAAACTAGAATAGTAGAGTGTGGTATGTATCATAGTTACCGAATATGATTCATACAACTATTGGCAAGAGTTGATTATTAATTAGCAAGAAAACATGAGTTTTAAAAACTGACGTACATTCATGGTCCTGTTAGAATATTGCTGAAGTGAATAAATTCGTCAATTTTTTTTTTATGAGTTTAATTTTTTAAGATAGTTGATAATTTAGCATGATACCATATATAGTCTTTCTTAGCTTTCGCGTTACGAATAGGTAGCCTTGGTCTACTTGGCCAGCTAACCTTTCTTCATTTTTTCGTCATATCTTAGCATACCAATTCTAGTATTTTCAACCGCGCGCCCTAACCTTTAATTTTCTCAGCACGTTAAGCCACAAAAAATTTACATTTAGCATATACGTGTAAGTCTAAAAAATTAAGTCTTACATTGAAAAGATGTTACAAATCTGTGGAATTAATATAGTATAATTGAGCTCAAACTCAAACGCTTAAGTTTTTGGGTTGAGTGGTGTCCTAACATGCTATATTATGATCTTATTAAAAGACTCTCCAAGTTGCTAATCTCTCTAACAAGTAGTATCAGAACTAATAGTGGTGTGCGATATGGTAGTGTTGTAAATGCATGGACAAGGGTCCCTGGAACAGGAACAAAAGGTGCAACCGTGCAAGGAGCGGAGATGGACGAAGGTCGACCTTGAAGTAAGGGGTAAAAGTTCATGGCACGAGCACAAACGAGAGTCCATAGAGTAGGGACAAATGTGCATGGCATGGACAAACCAACATAGCACGCAAGTAATCTTAGAGACGACCCATAAAATTTATATAGAGAAAACTTCTGATTTGAGGGGAAGTGTAACAATGCGGTGACGGATACACACACAAGGAGAAAATTGTTGAGTATACACATGTGAGTGTAAAAAACTTAACTCTCATATTGAAAAGATGTCACAAGTGTGAGCAATTGATATAACGTACATAATTAGGCCAGAACTCATAAACTTAAGCGTTTTGGTTGAATGGTCTCCAAACATATTATAGTATTATGCTTTCAATGAAAGACTCCCTAAAGTGTTAATCTCCCTAACAATTACAATTGTAGCCATCACTACCACTTATCTCACTGGATCCTCTTATTAATTATGTAAAATTCCAAACAACCAATTCTTCAAACTTTCATATCTTTCCTCAATCCATAAAGCTTTAAGGATTTGATTAAGTTCATAAATAACTATAGTTTTTGGATTGATTTATCTCTTTCCACTCTATGGGATTGATTGAAATTATCTCAACCAGTCTTTTGCATCTTAAATTATGATACATGCTCTATTGATCATTTCTTTATGGCTTTGAGCTCCACAGAGAAATTGCTATTAAAGCGTCAATTTCTTTACTTTTAAAGAGATCACAATTAGTTTTATGGTCTTAAAGTTCACATTTATGGAACAGGAAATTCTGGAAATCTGGTTAGAACTTCGTTTTGGGATACCTGACTATAGTGTGAGTCGTGTGTGTGTGTGAAGCACCTTGGCAAATCGAAAATGGGAAACTTACCAAGCATATAGAACAAGTCAAGTCGATATCAAGTTTGGCAAAATCAAAGATCCCACAAGTGAGTGATGGTTTTCCATCACTAAATATAAGGTCAATTCCCTCGGACGACGACGCTGCTGCCTTGTCTGATTTGAACTTGCTTTCCCTTATATTGATGCAGAGAGCCATAAGCTCGTAAAGCCAAGGATTCTGAAGAATTTCAATTTGCATACTTTTGGTTTGGGTCTTGAAGATCTGCCCTTTATTGCAGCAATGGATCTGTGCTTGAAATTAAATTTTTATTTATTTATTTTTATATATATCAAAACCTAAAAAATACATGTATATGGGTTCAGCTAAAAATCACCTTATCATATTTCTTAAGAATTTTTTGAATTGCAGCAGCGTTGATAAGTGCATAGGTAACATGATCTTGACCTTCTTCAATTAAGGCAGCATGGTCGCTTAGTAGGTTGGCTCTGAAGAGTCTGAACCAAAGGAAATACTTGAGAAAGCTAGAGGCAAGATGTAGCTCACGCAACTTCTGCACACGCTCATTGAAGTAACCTACAACTGACGACATTTCCTTGAGAAGAGAGGGAAAGAAGGTTTCTTCGCACACTGCACATATAGCCAACAAATCCATACAAACATTAACTTGTTAATCGAGGTAATTAAGTATATTTGTATATCAGAAAGTCGTTAATCCAACGTGGCATGCATGGATTGTAAAGGTATTAATGTTATATGATAAGGTATTAAAGTTATATATAAAGCTTAATTTAACCTAGTAAGGAACCAATATAAAACTTAATGCCCATACATGCATGCCACGTTGTGCATTTAGTTTTATATTGGTTTCTTATTGCTGTCTCGTGGGGCATTGATTGACTTAATCTAGGTCAATGTCTAGTAATGTGGTGACTTATACATTGTAATAGTAAATTGGGATGTATTGATGTTGAGTAATGATATAGAAGCTTGGTTAGTTTATTTGATACGTTTATTATGTCAATTTATAGCCAAAATTATTACTAGTATTTCCGCTGCTATGTATATTTTCTGATATATTATATATTCATGTTATGAGATGTTTAATGTTAATGTTTGTTCATAGCATGTAGTCATGCCACTTCAATGATCTATATATATATTAAAAAAAAATATTGGTCGTCATAGTACATATCCAATAAATCCATAGAAATGTTAACTTGTCAATCGAGGTAATGAAGTATATTTGTATACCATGCTGAAAGTTAATAAAAGATGGGTGCATTGTAAATACATTAATTATATGGGTGTTAAGTTTTATATTGGTTCTTTACTAGGCTAGACTGTGCTTTATAAGTGATTTCAATGAACTTCAATTAGAATATTAACTAGAAATTTTTAGTAATAGCAAAAATATAACTAGTGTTTTTGTGGGTTGATGTGGACCGTGAGTTGGTGACGAGGACCTTCAAGTCGAAAGTTAGCTAGTCTTTTTGGAGCATATGGCTAGGGTTTTTTTGGGCTAAATGAGCCTTGACAAGAAAATTGAAAATTTGAGTAGAAAAGATTATGATAATCTAAAAAATTAGTCTCATATTAAGTAAGTTTATAAGTGATTTCAAAGAGGTCCAGCATAACTCTGGCTACAGTTGTTTTGAGATAGTAAGGCTGGACACTCATCATTACTATATATAATAGTACTATCTTTACATTTCATCTTCCTCAGTCATTTAAAGTAGTAAATTCTGCACCAATTTTTTTTTTTTTTTTTATCTAAAATAAAAAATATTTAGCAAGGTTGTTGGAAATTATAGAACCATTTATCTGAAAATATCATATTCTAATAATACTCATTTCTGGATAGGAATGGTTATTGAGTTTTTTTTTTTTTTTTATTAACTAGTTACTGATGTTGCGTGAATAAGGATATATATCAACTAATGTTAACCTCCATTTCCTGAAATGATTGTTGCTTAATGCCGGTTTGTTTCGGCGTAAAATATATTTTAAAATATATTTTTGGTATTTTTCAGTGTTTAATAGGGGAGAAAATAACTTTCAATCGTAAAATGATTTCCGTTTGACAAAAAATGCTTAATAAATTTCGAAAATCATTTTTTCCAGACGGTGCATTCAACCCCCTCTTTTAAACAACGCAATCTACCTTCATGATCAAGCAGTCGACTACCGCCAGAAACTTGCTAGTGCTGGAATCCGGTCCCCGAAATTCGGCTAGGTGCGATCACCGTTGCCGAATTTCGGCCAATGGCCGGAATCCAACCAACCTATATTCTGGCAAAACTGGTTGGAATCCGGCCGTTTTGGCTAGATTCCGGCCATTTTGGATGGAATCCGGCACAAATGGTCATATTCCGGCCACCTTCGCCGGATTCCGGCAAACCCAGATTCTGGCAAAACTGTCCGGATTTCAGCATTCATTACCGTAATTCGACCACAGTAGCGGCAATCCGGTGAAACTGACTGAAATTCTGCTGGTCAATAACGGAATCTTGTTATTAGTGATTTTTTCATACGTGTCAAACATCCAAAAAAAAAAAAAAATTGAAAAATGATTTCGTCGAAAATATTTTACGACAGAAATCATTTTACCTCAAAACAAATAGAACATTAAAGTGGGAAATAAATGTAAAAGGGATATGATCCGGGCAAGAGAGAAGCTCAAGCACCCTAAACAAAACTACGTAATTCTTTTCTAGATTTACCTGGGCAATGATCCGCGGAGGTTTGGCTGCCAAGGACGCACGAAAAGTCTGCCCTGCACTTCTTCAAGATCTTCTTGAGCTTCCGGAAGCCATGTCCGGGGAGTTCTTCAGATTTCCCTTGCATGTACTCCCCGTGTTTGGTGAAGAACTTCATCTTTAGCTTTTCTTAAGATGTTTTCAGGTCTCTTTTTCATTCCATCTGGCTAATCAAACGTCCAACCTGAAAAGTTGACTTCCAACTCCCCGATAAAAAGTCAATGGATCGCCAATACTCTCGTCTTTACTAGCTTAATTCCCAGCCTTCCCCCACGTACTGAAAAAGTAAGTAATTCTTTAGAAATTATTGGAGAGCAATGTTATTGCTCGATTTAAAGAAAAAGTGGACTGAATATTAAACCCGGCCAATCACATTCTGAATATATTAATTAATATATGACTGCCCAAAAGATTCGCAGGCGACAAATCATCCCTTATTCACGTCCTGGTTCATTCTGACTTTAGAAGAACGTAACGTACAAAACTAAACAGTTTAATTAATTAGGGTTAAATACTTTTTTTATATTTGAGTTTTGAAAACTTTATTTTTTAGTACTTAAAATTTAATTTGTATCGTAGAAGATATTTGAGTTTTGGGAAAAGACGAACTTGATAACTCTATTAATTTTTCCATCCAATATTTAATGGATTGCGACGAGTCAACCCCTGACGGTTTAAGCGTGACACAATATAAAAAAAAAATAATAAAAAAAAATATATATATATATATTAATTAAAAAATAATTAAAAAAAAATTGAACAAAAAAAGAAAAAGAGGGTTGGCTAAGCCACTCTTTTGACCGGTCTAGTGTGGCGGAACTATCCCCATGTGAGTGCTCGGCCACCCATGGGCAAAGAAAAAAATAAAAAAAGAGTTAGTGTTTTGGCCACCCCATGACCAAACCTTAGGAAAAAAAAAAAAAAAAGTAAAAATTTCGATTTCCACGTGACATTACGACATCATCAGAGTTAAAGATTTGACAACGGAATTTTTTATTTTTATTTTTTTCTTAAAAACTTGAAAACATAACATAACACGTCAGAACTGACTGAATTACCTTAATATATACAAATACGAACTATATGTTTTAATATAATAAATATACTCAAAGAAATAATATATGCGCCACATGCGGTACTAATAATACTCAACCACACTTTTACCCTAAAAGGAATCAATATAAATAATAACGTTTTATTCCTGTGATCCGACGCACACACAGTGGACGGCACAGAGAGCTCAGGCGAGTGAAAGACTTTGAGAGAGTCCTTCTTTTCTGTGCGCACCTGGGCCGACAAAATGGGAGTATCCTTTCCTGTTTCTGTTGCACCCGAGAAGAAGAATTCTTCTTCTCTTCTCTACTATTGATCGAGAGGTTTAAGAGCTGGAAGAGGCTGTGGGTTTTGAGAGAAAACAGAAGAGGAAGAGCATGGTTTCCATACTCTGTTTTTCACAACTCACAGAGAAAGAGATGAACCAAAGAGAAGAAGAGAGGAACAGAGTTCCTGCTGGAAAATGGAGAGAAACCGAGAGAGAGAGAGTTTTGAAAGAATTGAAGAAGAGAGGTGTGCCATTGAAAATGTCTCTGTTTTATACTGAATTGGGTGGTCAAGATTTCTTGGATCAAAATTGATCCAACGACTGTAACCGGATCGTGGGCAGTAAATTTGCTAGAGAGGTGAAGATATTTTGTGCAAAAATATGATAAGGGAAAGAGGGAAGAAGATAACTGTGGATGGGGCTTCACTTGGACTTGGACTAGGTTCGTGGACAGCAATAGGAATGGGCTGGTTCAACGGGCCGGGCTGGGTTCATGAAGAACTAAAATGAGCCCATAAATTATTAATGTTAAATTTTCGTCCAAATTAAGAGTAGAATTTTTCTCGAGTGTTATTGCGCCCTAAACGGAATCCAAAAAATTATAAAATTCAGAGGGTAGCAAGAGGACTTCAAATAGAGTTTTCTAGTTTTTGAATCAACCAAAACAGAAATTGTTTGACTCTATTTTCATCGTTCCAAATTTTAAGGTCTGTTTGAACTTTTATCAAATTGAAAATATAAACACGTCTTAATCAATGAATGAATATTTAATCTTATAAATATTCATATACTAAGGTAAAATACCAATGAATATTTATTCTCATAAAAATTCATATATATATTCTTTTGCTTTATTATTAGGTCTTAAATTCTATTTTAAGACATTATATTTTATGTCTTAAAATCTATGGCGTTATACCGAACCACCCCCAAGGTCCAAAGACCACCCTTTTTTTTTTTTTGCCACCCCAAACCGGTTAAGGGGGTGGCTTCTCTTCTTTCTTTCTTTTTTCAATTTTTTTTAAAGTTTATTATTTTTAAAATTTTTTTTTTTTTTTTATATATTTTACCACGTGTCAACCCTTGCCTTAGGGGTTGACACTTGGCAATCTGTTAAATATTGGAAGGAAAAATTAACGGAGATACCAAGTCCGTCTTTTCTCAAAACACAGGTACCATTTGTGATACGAATTGAAATTCATATAGTAAAAAATAAAGTTTTCAAAATTCAGATACTAAAAATGTATTTAGCCCAATTAATTAAGGTGTTGCGATAGCCACGAGGAAAGTCAATTTTGCGCCGCGTGAATTTCTCTCATTTGTAAACAATACAAAAAAACTTGCTCATTAGAATGAACTCTTTGTCACTGCTAATGGTCCGACACTAACCGCAACTTGTTGGGTCGATGCTAATTATGATCAGTCAACAGCAGTCATGACAAATGTCGCTACTAAAATATTTTTTGTCGACCCAAAAAATTATAGATCTGAAACCATTTGTTGCCACTAATGATCTATATTTAGTGGTGACATCTTGAATTGCTGTTAATAGCTTCCCACAACAGCCCGTGCATGGTGAAAAATTCCCACGAACTTTTTAACGGCGACATATTTGCGTCGACCCAAAAGTCGCTGCTAATAATCTAGACACTAATGAAGAAAGTTCTTGTAGTGGAATTATAATAAAGGTAATTGTGCCGACTTTCTTAGTTTGTTTTCAATCATTTTTTTTATGGTAAAAAATCATTATTGACAATTCTAGATAGACTAAGATTTCTTTTAAACTGGGTTCTATAAAAATGTCATGTGTCCATTTTGCATGCACTAAAAAACGACTTTTTGAGCCGTTTTCGTTGGAGCCGTTTTAACAAAAACAGCTCTGATTAGAGCCATTTTAAGTAAAGTTGTTTTGTTAAAAAGGGCTCTAATTTTATATATATATATATATATATATATATATATATATATATATATATATATATATATATATATATATATATATATATATATATATATATATATATATATGTATTAATTAATTTTATATATAGTAACATGCGATTGATCCTAAGTACTAGTCTGATTGATCATGATAGAATCATAGGATCGATAGAAGATCTGATTGATCCAAATGTATTACTCTAATCGATCGAACATTCAATCAATTAGCCTAGTGCATTAGTCTGTTCGATCATGATAGGATCATAGGATCGATAGAAGATCTGATCAATCTAAGTGTATTACTCTGATCGATCAAACATCCAATCAATCCTAGTGCATTAGTCTGATCGATCATGATAGAGTTCGATCAATCAAATTTGACAAAGTGAAAGTTCGATCTAACGTACGATTAATCCTAAGTACTAGTCCAATCAATTATGATAGGATCATAGGATCGATAGAAGATTTGATCGATCTAAGTGTATTACTCTGATCGATCGAACATCCAATCAATCCATGTGCATTAGTCTGATCGATCATGATAGAGTTCGATCAATCAAATTTGACAAAGTGAAAGTTCAATCTAACGTACGATTGATCCTAAGTACTAGTCTGATCGATCATGATAGGATCATAAGATCGATTGAAGACCTGATCGATCTAAGTGTATTGCTCTGATTGATCGAACATCCAATCAATCCTAGTGTATTAGTCAGATCGATCATGATAGAGTTTGATTAATCAAATTTGACACAGTGAAAGTTTGATCTAACATGCGATTGATCCTTAAGTACTAGTCCGATCGATCTTAAATTGTCCATCTCGAACTAGAGCCGATCTATGAAATATATGTTCAAGCTCGGCTCGATCGTTGAAAACTCAGGCAAGCTCAAACTCCCACTCATGGAGAATGCCATTTGAGTTCATAAACTAATTAATGGTATATTAATGTGAGCAAGTAGCGAGTCTAATATATTCTAAATAACTAAGCAACTATAATATAATTAAGTACAATATATAGCTATTGTTAATTAACCAAGTTTGATGTCAGTTAGATTATAGTTAACTACGATATAAATATATATACACATAGAAATATCGAGTAACATATAATTAAATATATGTACTTAGTATATGTTAATTAATTAGATAATATGTTAGTTTATAAGGTACCTAGTCAAATTTAAAAGCAATCATAGTACAAATTGAAATAGAATTCGTCTAGATTTGCATTCTTATATTTCGGGACACTTTTGGCATAGCAGAAATCTGAATTACGAAAATCCTATTTCACAATTATTTGTAGTATTTTGAGTTAGCTTTCCAACGCCGCTGGTTTCATTTTAATCCAGTATTTAAACGGAAAGTTATGGCCAAAATACTATAACATATGCAGAATCTTAAATTTAATCCAATCCGATTTTGACTCCAATTAGAGAAATTTCGATTTAATCCTTTCAATGATTTTGTTAAACATAACCACATCATCTAGGTCTTCTCAAAGTGTGCTTTCTTTCAAGTTTTGTATTTTTCACCTTAAAGCTGCCGTTTTCTCTCAATGTCTAGTAAAACATTAGAATACCAAAACTAACCAAAAACATTAGAAAATAACGAGGCTAAAGGTTTAACATATGCAAATTAAGGGGTCCAAATATACAATATTTTGCACTCATCATAAGCACTTTTACATCTTATTTATTTCGGCAAAACCTTCGAGTACTAGTCTCATGAAGGACTAAATTTTGGCTTCACAAATAAAGCATTCAACAGATAAAGTACAATAAACAAAAAGGTGTATGAGGATGTGCGCAAGTCGATATACAAAGAGGTCCTTATGTGTAAACCGCTTCTCTTTACCTTAAGTTTCACTGGAAATCAATATTCAAAGAGGTAGGCTATTTTTCACCGAATGTTTTTGTTCATTGTTCATTGTTCATTGATTTTGATTTACTAACATGGAGGAATATGCTGAAGAGTTGAATACTTAATTTTGGAACACAATGAATTTTGGATAAACTGAACTTGCCTTCAATCTTTCATGTAGTTTCTCAGGATTGTCGCTCTCCCCTGCTAATTTAGAAGAAGCCATTGATGCCACGGCTAGATGTCCTATGTAGTCCTCAAATAACTCATTCAGTTACAATTAGCAACACTTTTTCTTTTTCTTTTTCTCTTTCTGCGCAGAAAAAAAAATAAAAAAATAGCAACACGTTTTTAAACAAAAGAATTTAATTGAGAAAAGATGCAAAATCCAATTCATGAATCCAGATTGTGCAATTGGTTGAACACCTATACTATAGGGCATCCCAAAAAAAGACAATACATCATAACCCTACACGAAGATAAAATTGGTAGAAAATGTGTTGGAAATTTATGTTTTCTGAAAGCAAATATTATACCTAAATTTAAAGTTTTCCCCTGACGAGTGGATTTAATTTGTCTTGAGAAGTTGGCATTGTTTTTAAATTTATATATATTTGTCTAATTCGAATTATGATTGTCTAATTTAAATTTATGTGTTTAAATTTTGTCTGGATTTGAATATTTGACTTGTTGAGCCTATTCTTTTGCAGCTCTTTGTTTCTTCCCCCCTCTCTCCCCTCTCTCTTCCCTTGTAACTTTATATGTGGAAAATATTTGATTGAGTAAGGAACTTCTTATATTCCACACTCAATTCTTCTGTTTAATTTAAGGATCAAAAGACACCTAAAGGTGCAATAGCCAAGGCGAGGGCCACTTTTCCTAAAGATGTTCGTCAAGAACAATGGCCTTTGATTTGTAACTCATTTGAATCACCCACATGGAAGGTAAATATATATTCTTAAACTGGTTTGTTAATTAGGATTTATTATATTTGATTACAACTGTAAGAAATATAATGAATATTTGATTTTTGATTGAACACTATCAAGAGAAGTGTAGACGAAATGCGGCTAATAGATGCGAAATGAAAACAAACCACACTGTTGGCACCTACTCATTCATCAACGTTCTTCACAAGAAGGTAAGAAGTTTAAAGTATACGTCTGATCACAGTAATTTTAGTTTATTACCATTAATTATGTGTTTTATATGCAGACAAAAATAACTGGTGTCAAGCCCGGTACTCTCGAATTTTATAGTGATATGCTCAAGAAGAAGGATGAGTCTTTTGTGAATGAAGTTGTTGAGAACTTATATGTAAGGGTGTAATTTCAGATCGGTTATAACCAGCCGGGAAATCGACTCCGGGTAACCGAAAAACAGGTTTGGTACCCGATTATTTATAAACCGGGTACCCAGAACCGGAGCCGGTTATTTAATTTCCTAGACACTCGGTTATAACCGGGTAACCGGGTCCAGCTATATATACTATTTTGGGCCTGATATATATATATATATTGAATATGGGCTTTTTCTTTAGAGGCAAAGGACCGGTCCAATATTGTTCAAAATAAGGGTCCTTGTAGTGCTGTAAAACACACTAACCTCGAGCCTCACCCTTCTGTGACCTCGGTATACTCACGCACGTCGCACGAATCCCACTCTAACTTTTCATTTGAATCATTTCTTTCTTCTTCTCCCTGAAGCTTCTTCTTTTTCTTTTATTATTGATGAATCCCTGAAGCTTCTTCTCTAATGTCTCTTTCCTTCATCCTTCCTCCTATCCATGGATTATTTTCAAATCACTGTAAAAAAAAACCTCCCCTTTTGCCTAGACGCCTAACAAATGATGAAAGCCATAGGTGGTAGGCGAAGCCGCCCAAAGGAGTCGTTCAACCCACCACCACCGTCGACCCCTCTAGAGCACCTCCGCCAATTCGAGCGAGACTCTGAAGCCAGCTTCGCCAGCAGCCGGCCCTCTGTCGGCATGGGCCGCGCTCCCTCCGCCGCAGCCTCCTTTGTGCTCTACAAGAACCAGTCTTCTTCCTCCTGGTTTACCACATTGGATTAATTTGGTTGTGAATTTTTGCTGTTTGGTTGCTGAGAAAATGTGGGAAATGAATCGAATTGGAATTCTGGCTGCTGTTTGGTTGTTTTTTGTTTTTTTTTTTTAGTATCCAGTCTTGATTACCGGTTTTACCTGGGTAATAGGGTAATTCCCAGTTCTGATTCCGGTTACTGAAATTCAGTAACCGGGGAACCCACACCGAGTTTACACCCCTACTTATATGTAAGTAAATAAAATGATTATTCGTAACGAATATAAATAATTAATTTGTGTGAATAACTTAGTTAATGTTCATTTTGCTTGTGCAGAATGAAATGGAAGCAAGAGCAAACTTAGACAACGTAAATTGCACTGAAGAAGCTAGAGATATTCTCCCAAGTGTTAGGGGTTTCACGCTCAGGACATGTTCGAGGGATGGGGTGTGGTGTCAGGCCTACCCGGTCAAATTCTTCTTGAGCACGTTCCACAAGCCGAATTGACATTCATGAGGAATGCTAGAAGCATCGGCAAGAGATCGAGGCATCACATCAAAGGATGCGTGAAGAGATGGCCACATTGCAGACAGAGATGGCCGCATCACAGGAAAGGATGCAGGAAGAGATTTGGGCAGAGATGGAAAGAGTACTATCACAATTTCAAGGGTTAGAGAACTTTTCCAATCGCAAGAATTTTCATACACACATATTTGATATGTAATTGTTACAAAGATTATTGATTAAGATATGAACTCTAATCTTACTAAGCATGGAGGGAGCTCTACCAGAGGTCAATGAAGCAAAGATGGTCATTTGAGGGCACTTTGGTTGTAGTTTTTCTTAGACTTTTTATAATAGTATAAAAGATTCGAACAATTATGGTTTCTATTTAGTATAAGAGATTCGGACAATTATGTTTTGTATCTAGTTTAAAAGATTCGAACAATGATGGTTTGTGTTACAAGGTAAGAGACTAAGACAATTTTTTCGTTAAAGAACTTTGAATAGTAAACTTCCCTTGACATGTTTACCAAGGTTAAAGAACTTTGAGTAAACAAAGTAAGGGAGTAAAATTATATAACAAAATTTTCTTTTTAAGTGTTTGCAGGATGGCAAGAGAGAAAGAAGGACAAGAAATTGCGATGCTAAAGGGCTCAAGTGATCGATGGTAAGTTATTTCAATCCCATTGTCATTCACTTATTGGTGGAAGTATTGTAAGATGTAGCAAGCAGGAGGCTCATTACAAGGTAAGAGATTAAGACAAATTTTTCTTTTAACTTTGAATAGTAAACTTCCCTTGACATATTTATCAAGGTTAAAGAACTTTGAGTAAACAAAGTAAGAGAGTAAAATTATATAACGGTTTTTTTTTTAAGTGTATGTAGGATGGCAAGAGAGAAAGATGGGCTAAAAATTGCGGTGCTAAAGGGTTCAAGTGATCGATGGTAAGTTATTTTAATCTCATTGTCATTTACTTATTGGTGAAAGTACTGTAAAATGTAGCAAGCGGGAGGCTTGCATGGAATTATATGGATGAGTACAAATTATTTGGAGTGTTTGGCTATTGGCTATACATGTTCAATGGTTGTTGGTTGTTATAACTGTTGGTTGGATATATGGTTCCCAGTTTTGCCAAGTGTCTTAACATTTCACTATTTACGGTTGTGGTTTTGGTGATTTTGTGGCTAGTTTGAACAAGCATATGCCTTTATTATTTATATGTGAATTTTGTTCAAGAATTTTGCTTTCAATCCCAGTGAAGAATTTATATGAAATTAGAAGCAGTGGACTCGATTTTTATTTGATGAGCAATGGATTCTGAGGGATTGTCTTTTCACATTATAGAGTTGCAAACTCATACTAGTGGTTATATATTTGTTTGTGAATCTATTGGTTGGAACTATAACTATCTTGGTCTCTAATTTCATTTAAATTATTTTCTATCCATTTCTCATGTCCAGAGGTTACTTAAGGCAATGCAAAAAATTGTCCTCCGCAATTAGAGAGATGATGTGCTTCTCCTTTATGATTTGGTCTAAAGATTTGTTTGTTTCAACTACGTTTTCTTAAGGATTCTTTTTATTGAAGTTTCTTAAATGCACACCATAACAAAACTAGCAATAAAATTTCTTGTGTTTGTTGTGTTGCTTATTGTGTAACACCCCGGTCCCATATTGGGAAGAGATGAATAGTTCACAGAGTGAGTAGTTTATAAAGATACTCATGGGTGTTAAGTCCCACATTGCCTAGTTACTAGGTGAAACTGGGCTTTATAATAGATTCTAGGGAAGCTTCAAATTGACTAGTCCTTTTGGAGTGATAGCGCAGATGTGGCTAGCGCTTTTCCTTGGGTCGTTACAAATGGTATCAGAGCCACCTAGTAACATCAGGTCATGTGGTACTGGAGCACTGCATGACGTGGCCCTGACGGGGACGTCAGGGGTTTAAGGGGGGAGTTTGTAACACCCCAGTCCCATATTGGGAAGAGATGAATAGCTCACATAGAGTGAGTGATTTATAAGAGATAGATGAGTGCTAAGTCC
Source organism: Alnus glutinosa (assembly GCF_958979055.1). Lineage (NCBI taxonomy): Eukaryota > Viridiplantae > Streptophyta > Magnoliopsida > Fagales > Betulaceae > Alnus > Alnus glutinosa. The sequence continues at coordinate 11,013,744 of NC_084895.1, forward strand.
CACATTGCCTGGTTACTAGGTGAAACTGGGCTTTATAATAAATTCTAGGAAAGCTCTAAATTGACTAGTCCTTTTGGGGTGATAGCGCAGATGTGGCTAGCGCTTTTCCTTGGGTCGTTACAAATTTGTAACGACCCACCCCCAATGACACAATATTGTCCGTTTTTGGCTTTTCATACCAGACTTCCCAGGAGGTCACCCATCCTGGGATTGCTCTCGTAGAAGCACGCTTAACTGCGGAGTTCTGATAGGTTCATGACCATCACGGCTTTAAAACGCGTTGTTGTGGTATCAGAGCACGCCGCAGCCATGGTGACCCACCCACAATATTGTCCTCTTTGGTATCTTGGGACTACTCGAACCCTCAACCTCAAGGCTTTGTTCCTTACACCCAACCATCTGGGCTCCAGACGCGTTGTGTCATAAAGAGTGCATTTATACATATAAGCACATCCTCATTCCCAGACGATGTGGAACGTCACAATCACCCCCTCTTTGGACCCAGCGTCCCCGCTGGCGTACCTCATTGGGCTTATGCACGCTCCCACCATCTCAGACTGGGCAATGGCTCTGATACCATTTGTAACGACCCAAGGAAAAGCGTTAGCCACATCTGCGCTATCACCCCAAAAGGACTAGTCAATTTAGAGCTTTCCTAGAATCTATTATAAAGCCCAGTTTCACCTAGTAACCAGGCAATGTGGGACTTAGCACTCATCTATCTCTTATAAATCACTCACTCTATGTGAGCTATTCATCTCTTCCCAATATGGGACTGGGGTGTTACATATTGTGTGTTCCTTTGTTGTCTCTAGCTAGTGCCCATTTGGTTAGGACTGACCCTCTTAAGTCCTCTTGTGTTTGTTGGCTTCCATTATATCTTTTTGTTTAATTAATGTTTAGTCTCAATTTTTTTTTATTTTTTATTTTTGCTTGCATATGCCTTGATTGCTCTCTCTTTTAAAAAAATTTAACTTAATTGAAACTTAGAGACCAACTATAACATCTATATGGATACCTAATCCCAATATCCCAATTTAGGATATTGGGATCCAAATTAATTCTGTGTTTTTGATAATCAAAATACGTAGTTTATATTGATAATTAAGTTTGTGATTTCATGTTATGTTAGGAACTTGGAAAATAATATTATGGGTAAAGTTGATCCTGAAATGAAATTCCTTTAATGTTTTGCACTTGTGCTTGAAGCACTAGAACTCATGTACTTTATTGGCCATGCTCTATTTTAATATTGTTGGGGTTTTCTGAAGGTGAAGATTCGTGTAAAGTGTGTATGCTTTTGTTTCTTTTTACTACTCTTAAATGTCTATCGTATTCTCTATTACAATATTCTATATGAAAATTTTTATTTAAGAAACATTAATGGCAAAATATAGGAGTTTTTCCCATCCACTTTGTAAGATAGTTGTCAAAGTCTTGGGCCATTTTTTCGTGCGAAGTTTAGCATATTTGTTGCTTCTTTTGAGGAAATGTGTTGTCAATGAGGAAGTTGGGATCGTGGGAAAATTATTTAGCATACTTAGTGCTCCTTTCGATTTGGAATTTGCATATTCAAAAGCCAATATGTTCGCATTGTTTGTAAAGTTTTTTGGGAAATTAAGAAGTTTTGATGTCTCTTCCTTTTATCATAATGGAAAATTAGTGGACATTGGACAGAATCATTATCCTTTATAATACAAATTTTTGACTCAATTTTTGTGGTTCTTGGCTCAATTTCAATTTCTTGATAAAAATGAGATTAGTCTAGCTCTTTCACTTCCATATCCTTAATTATAGCAAACTTTAATACTAATGATTACCTTTTGTATAATCATTACAATTGTTTTTTAAAGATATGGTGTAGAAATTATTATATATATATATATATATATATATATATATATATATATAAGCCGAGTTTTTCCTTAGAATGACATAGAATAGTGACACGTGGCATGAACCCATATTTTTTAGTGACTAAACCGGTCATTTAAATACTGAGCCGGTATTTTAAATAAAATTGAACCGGTCTATTTAATCTCTCCCCTTCTCTCTCTCTCTCTCTCTATTAATGATACAAGTAGCCCATCTCTCTCTCAATTAATGATATAAGTATGACTCTTTGGTATTTTTATATTTTTTGTTGAAATCTAAATATAACCGGTCTATTTAATCTCTCTCTCTCTATTAATGATACAAGTAGCTTCTCTCTCTCAATTAATGATAAAAATATGATTCTTTGGTATTTTTATATTTTTGGTTGAAATCTAAATATGTTTCCATTTTGTTTGTGAAATTTGTGATTGAACAATTCTTCATTTGAATGTTTATGAGATTTTTTTTTTGTTCATTTGCTTTTTCGAATGTTCAGAATTATATAGGATTCAAATATAATAGGTATCACACCAACATAAAAAAAAAAAATTCCTACTAATTTTCTATTTTATATTTTGATAATCAAAATCGTGGTTTTCTTCTTGCTATTTTTCTTCTTCATACTTATTTTCATTCTAAACTACACCTATGTGAATAAATATTTTAACATGTTTTAATTTATATGAATTAAACTAAAAATAAGGGTCTTATGTATTAATTGATTTAAATGTTTTATGGGATATTAGTTTTTCTTTTATGTGATTTTTACGATTTTCACTTATTTTTTGTAAGTGTTATTCTGCTTTTGAAAGTCAAAAAATGCAAAATTTTATTTGATTATTGTGCACAAAAGGAATATAAATGCTTTTAAAACACTAAAGAGTTAATTAAGCTTTAAATTTGAAATGTTTTTTTTTCTAATGTTCAAAATTATATGGATTTTATTTTTATTGAAACATATCATATCATATCATATCATATATAAAAGCCGAGTTCTAACTTAGAGTTGACCTAGAATTAGGACACGTGGCATGAATCCATACTTTTAAATATTGAACCGGCCATTTGAGTAAAAAAACTAGTAATTTAAGTAAAACTAAACCGGTCTGTGTATTTCAAGTAAAATAAATGGTGTATTTAATATGACTAATTAACTATCTTATATTGAATAAAAAATGAATAGAAACGTACTCCTAATCAAATCTCTTCCATTGAATAGAAAATGAATAGAAACATTTAATTTTGTTGTTATTAAATTCTCACTAATTTCTACCTCTCTCTCTTCCTTTAAGTAAAATCTTTTACTCTAACACTACTTCCTCTCCCACTAAATGTCCGTTACAAACTAAACCTCAAAGAGTCAAATGTCAGTTTTTTTTTCTTTGGGAAATGTCAAAAGTCACTCCAATATTTCTCGCTTTCTCAAATAAATATATGGAGAAGTAATGGTTTGTGTCTATGCAAAACTGAAATGTTGTTTACATTACCGGAGAGTGGTGCTCAAAGCAAAGAGAGCGAAGTTTTTGCTATTGTTGGAACATTTTTGTTTGTAATATTGCTATAACCTTTTTTTTTTAGTTTGTCTTTCAAGTTTGTCGAGGTTGAGTTCAATAGAATTGTAAATAATATGTTTGTATTTATTTTATGTGCTTCTGTTTTTCTGATTTGATTTTCTATCATTATTTTTGCATTGATAATTTATATTATTTTTTTTTATTTTTGTTGAAAAAGTAGTTTCTTTTACGCAATATATAAGAATGATGGTCGAATTAAAAAATATCTATCTGACCGTAGTTTCTTCCTATACCTACAAAGTTCTTTGGAACTGGAAAAAGTATATAAAAAATAGTTATTTTCTATTATATTAATGGTTATCATTTTTTTTTACTTTATTTTCTATGATTTTGTTCTTTCTTTACATTTTTGTTTTGTCCCTATTTCCTAATTTATATTATTTTTTTGTTCAAATTGCTTTTTTCTTTTTTTCTTTTTTTCTTTTTTTCTTTTTTCTTTTTCCTTTTCTAAATTTTACATTGAATTCAAGGAAACCATGGAGAGAGAGAGTTTACATTAATTATTGTTTTGAGTACGAGGTATGACGATTTTTTAATTTACATTGTTCACTGATTTTTTTTCCTTGTATAATGCACATTGTTAACGTGCTTAATTGATAGACAATATTGATTTTCAAGATTTCATATGAACCGGAAAAGTATATGGAAAAGAAAACTCTAATTTATTCTATAAGTATTTTTTATTTTTCATTTTTTGTCTATATTTTCTATGGTTCTCTTATTTCATTTCCTCTCTTCTTCTTTTTTTCTTTATTTTTTATGTAATTAATATATTATTTTTCATTCAAATTACTTATTTTATCTTTTGTAAATTTTACACTAAATTCAAGAAAATGATGGTGAGAGAGAGTTTTCTATGGTTGTTTTTTGTACGGGGTATGATGATTTTTTAGCGTATTATGTTTATTGAGTAGTTTTTTTATTACTTTGTGTAATACAAAAAAGATAACACTATTATATGGACAAAAATTTCTTACAATCCACATATAAGATTGACATGTGTCATTTGAAATGTGAGAAGCATATGTTAATTAAATAGCATGTACTTCGTAAATACTTTTTTAATAGCATTAATAAAAAAAAATGTGCTTCTCACATGTTTGAAGGATACATGTCTTTTTTAAATGTGAGTTGTAGAAAATTTCCTATAAACCAGTTTATAAGAAATTTTTGTCCCTATTATATTATATTAGTGTTTTTCAGTTTTCATTTTTTATCTATATTTTCTATGCTTCTCTTCTTCCCTTTTTTTTTTTTTTTTTTTATTTATTATTTTATGAAACTGAATTATAAGGAAGAAACCCGCGCATAGCATGGGTTACGAGCTAGTATATATAAAAGCCGAGTTCTTCCTTAGAATGACATAGAATGGTGACACATGGCATGAACTCATATTTTTTAGTAACTAAATCAGTCATTTAAATACTGAACCAGTCTTTTAAATAAAATTGAACCGGTCTATTTAATATCTCTCTCTCTATTAATAATACAATTAGTCTCTCTCTCTCTCTCAATTAATGATACAATTAAAGGTGTTTCTTTAGTATTTTATATTTTTAGTTGAAATCTAAATATGTTTCCATTTTGTTTGTGAAATTTTTGGTTAAGCAATTCTTCATTTGAATGTTTATGAGATTTTTTTTTTTTTTCTTTTATGTGATTTACACGATTTTCTCTTATTTTTTGGAAGTATTATTTTGCTTTTGAAAGCTAAAAAAGGCAAAATTTTATTTGATTATTGTGCACAAAATGAATAGAAATGCTTTTAAAACACTAAAGAGTTAATTAAGCATTAAATTTGAAATGCTTTTTTTTTTTTAATGTTCAAAATTATATGGATTTTATTTTATTTATTTTTTTTAACAGGATTTTATTTTTATTGAAACATAATAGGTACGTATCACACTAACAATATTATAGATTCCTACTATTAATCATACTATTAATGCTTTGATAATCAAAATTCAGATTTTTCTCTTCCTATTTTTTTTTTCTTCTTTACATCTCTTTCCATTTTAAACTACATATATGAGAGTATTTTAAATGTTTTAATTTATATGGATTAAAACTAAAATTATGGCTATTTTGAAAGTAAAATTTTATGTGATTTATATATTCATCCAATGTTCTTTGTACAATGGAGAATTATGATACGTGGCGTGAACCCATAATTTTTAAACACTACACCGATTTTTTAAGTAAAAAAAATCGGTTAATTTTAAAGGTTGAACCAATTTTGTCATAATTTTAATAAATTTATTATGCTTTAATGAAAAAGATCATGGGTGTTAATTTTAATGAGACCAAAATAAGGATTTTTTTTTGCATTATATCATTAAGTATCATTATAGCCAAATTAAGTTGTGAGATGTTTTAAAAAAAAATTAAAATTAAAATCATGCATTAATTATAAGTGGTCAGTTTTTTTTTTTCTCCAAAATTTTATTTCAAAAGTTTTCCTTATATTTTCATTAAGTTCAAAATTTTAATATACAATATTATGATTTCAGAATTTACAACTCTCCAAAATTATAGAGAGACAAAATTTAAAACTAAAAACGTACTGCATTAACTACTCATAATTAATCATACAGGTATTGTATGCATTAATTCTAAAGAAATCATACAAGTAAGCTAAAAAGTCATATGATTCTCTTAGATTGGTTATTTATACATCTCTCTCTTTAGGGTTTGAAACATCTTGAATTGTGAAATCAAGAGCATCCAGCAGCAACATTCAAGAGAAGAACAGAGTGTTGAAATACATAATTTTGTTTTGTTCTTCTGAAGGACTTTACTTTCTTTTCTTTTCTTTTCTTTTTCTTTTTTTTTTTTTCTTTTTTTTTTTGTTTTTGGTTTTGTGGAGTGCGATAAATGTTTAATGAAAGATTTTGTTTTATTTTGTATTCATAAAAAAATATTTTGTTTAGTTTGTTCAGTATTTTTTTAAAATGTTTATTATTACTTGGGTTTTATTTGTATTTAAATATAATAGGTATCACACTAACAATATCATAAATTCCTGCTAATTTTTTACTAATGCTTTGGTAATTAGATTAAACCATGTTTTCTTCTTGCTATTTTTTTTTTTATTATTTATACTTCTTTTTCGTTATAAACTATTCATATTGGCACAAAGATTATAACATGTTTTAATTTATATGGATTAAACTAAAATTAAGTGTCTTATTTTTTAGTTTATTTGAATGTTTTAACGAATATTTTTGTTTTCGTTTGTATGATTTACTCGATTTTCAGTCATTTTGTTTAGTTTGCTATATATATTTTTTAGAATGTTTAGAATTATATAGGTTTTATTTGTATCGAAATGTAATATGTATCACACCAATAATATTAGAGACTCCTGCTAATTTTTTTTATTAATGCTTTGATAATCATAATTTACAGATTTTCTTCTTGCGTTTTTTTTCTTTTTTCTTTTTTCTTTATACTTCTTTTAAACTACTGATATGAGAACAAAGATTTTAATATGTTTTAATTTATATGGATTAAAATAAAATTAAAACGTCTTATTTTTTAATATATTTGAATTTTTTAATTTTTATTATTTTTTGGTATGATTCACTCAATTTTTTTTTTTTTGAAGTGTTTTTTCTACTTTTGAAGGTAAAATAAGGCAAAAAATTATTTCATTAAGCATTGAACGTGATGTGAGAGGATTTATTTGATTCATTAAATGTTGAGTGAAAAATTTTATTTTATTTTGTAGGATTTGGCTTAGGTGCTGTAAAATTTTTAAAAAAAAAAAAAAATTACAACACTATCTTGACCATTGAAAAAACTACAACACATATGCTGTAATATTTGAAATTTAGATTTTCTTTTTGCTATTTTTTTTTATACTTCGGGTCCGTTTGGGTTTGCGATTTCAAAAAGTGCGATTTAAAATAACGATTTTAAAATGTGCGATTTGAAAAAAGTGATTTTTAAAAACGCAATTAAGCGTTTGGCAAAATCACAGTTTAGCCTTTAAAATCGCGAATTTACCTTTTAAAATTCTGCGTTTTCAAAAAAGCATCATCTTATCTGCGATTTGAAAAAGCAGATTTTCTGCGTTTTCAAATCGCAATTTTTAAAAACGCAATTCTCAAACGGTCTATGTTCTGCAATTTGGTTTAAAATCGCACTTATTGTCTACGAAATCGCAATCCCAAACGCACTCGAACAAATATTTTAAAAAGTTTTGCTTTTTTGGGTTAAAATAAAATTAAGAGTCTTACCGTTTAGTCTTTTTATTGAAAGATGTGTGATAATTTTTTTTTTTTTTACAAGCATTTTTTAACCTATAATAAAAAGTACGATAAAGATATGTTTAAATTTTGAAACTAAATTATAATGAAGAATCTCTCGCATAGCGCGGGTTATGAGTTAGTATATATAAAAGCTGAGTTCCAACTTAGAGTTTGCCTAGATTAGGACACGTGGCATGAACCCATACTTTTTAAACATTGAACCAGTCATTTAAGTAAAAAACCGGTAATTTAAGTAAAACTAAATCGGTCCATGTATTTCAAGTAAAATAAATGGTGCATTTAATATGACTAATTAACTCTTATATATAAAGCCGAGTTCCAACTTAGAGTTGACCTAGAATTAGGACACGTGGCATGAACCCATACTTTTTAAACACTAAATCGGTCATTTAACCGGTAATTTAAGTAAATCTAAACAACACGTGGCATGACCCATACTTTTTAAACATTGAATCGATCATTTAAGTAAAAAACCGGTAATTTAAGTAAAACTAAACCGGTCCATGTATTTCAAGTAAAATAAATGGTGCATTTAATATGACTAATTAACTCTTATATATATATATATATATATATATATATATATATATATATATATATATATATATATATATATATATATATATATATATACACACGTGGCATGAACCCATACTTTTTAAACATTGAACCGTTCATTTAAGTAAAAAACCGGTAATTTAAGTAAAACTAAACCAGACCATTTATTTCAAGTAAAATTAATGGTGCATTTAATATGATTAATTAACTCTCTTATATTGAATAAAAAATGAATAGAAATGTCAAATTTTTTGTCATTAAATTCTCACTAATTTCTACCTCTTTCTCTTCCTTTAAGTAAAATTGAAAAAAAAAAAAAAAAAAAAAGAGAAACAGAAATGCTCAATGTATTTCAAGTGAAAATAAACGGTGCGTTTAATATTCCTAATTAACTCTCTTCCGTTGAATAGAAAATGAAAAAGAAATGTTTAATTTTGTTGTCATTAAATTCTCACTAATTTCTACCCCTCTCTCTC